>NW_006293001.1:2058291-2069650 GCF_000327345.1 Myotis davidii | reverse complement strand
GACCTCCCCAACCCCTGATGGGCCCTGCTCTGTGCATGACAGGGTACGGAGACCCAACCCCCCTGATGGGCCCTGCTGTGTGCGTGACAGGGGGCAGCACCCCAACCCCCTGATTGGCCCTGCTCTGTGCGTGACGGGGGTGGCGCCGCAACCTCCCCATCGACCCTGCCTTGAGTATGACAGGGGGCGGTGCCCCAACTCCCCAATTGGCCCTGCTCTGAGCCTGACTTTGGGCTGCACCTAGGGATTAGGCCTGCCCTCTGCCACCTGGGAACAGGCCTAAACCAGCAGGTCGTTATCTCCCGAGGGGTCCCAGACTTTGAGAGGGCACAGGCCGGGCTGAGGGACCCCCCCCCCAGTGCACAAATTTTTGTGCACCGGGCCTCTAGTCTAATATAAAATAATTGAAAATAATCCTGCTAAATTATACTTATTCAAAAATATATCTTGGTTATGTTCTGTGTACCAGAGACTACAATAGGTGAGCAAAAAGAGACATAGCCTGACTTCATGGAGTTTATAATTTGGCAGTGGGGATAACATTGATCAAACAAACACATGGAAAACGGCAAGGCGATGGTGCTATAAATGAGAAAAATTTGATTTTAGGAAAGCATGTCATATGGAGAGGAGTGACTATACAGTATTCAACCTTCAGTATTTTAGTAGTACCATTGGCTTTCTCATGCAAAATAGCTTTCTGTAGCGATGGTGAAAAAGAAGCTAAAAATAGTTCAAATGTTCCCCATCCTGTTAAAAAATACATTGGAAGCTGCCCTTCAGAGAGGCAGTAGTAGTGTCTCCAGTATTGTCTTGCAGAATTTGCTTATGTGGTTGTTTGAACCATATGGAAAAGCAAAAGTTCTACTCTAAAGCTGGATGAACTTGGCTTGTGATCTGAAAAAGGCCACGGAACCTTGTGTTTGTTTTTGTCTTTTTTTAGTTTTGTTTTTTTAGGGCAAGGCCTTTAATAGATTCTGGGATCGAAGTAAGGTACTAGTCAGTGTTCTAGTCCTTATATGAAGCCAGCGAGTCTTATTCTAACTTAATAACTCACCTTAGGTACACCTATTTTCAGCTTTGTTTGGAAATGTAACTGTTGGTTATTTTTTACAGTCCCATTACTTTAGATGAGTAGTGATATGGTGCAAGCACTGAACCAGAAATATATTCATTCACTAGCAGCAATGACGTATTTTTCTGTATCATGCCCGTCCTTGGCAGAGGATGCTTCAGCTGCTCCCTTTGCTGCCTTGCTGTCAATTTGATAAACGGACAGGCTTCCTTCCCAGCAGGGCTGGTTTGGCTCCAAGTTGCAGCACTGATCACTTCAGCAGTCTGCAGGCCATTGTTCCTGCTTCCTCTGAGCTCACAGAGCCCATTCAGAGTGCACCAGGGCATTCCGAAAGATGCTCCGGCTGACGGCAGCACAGCAGCACAAGCAGAAAATAAAGTTTTGCTCTCTTCTGCTAAATGTCGCTGCCAGACTCTACGGAGACATACTGCCAGGAGAATAAAAGGAAAGTTAATTCTGTCCATGGCACAGAGCTATTTTGAAAATTTACTGCCAGCACCTTGCAACGGATACATTTGTTTATTTTAGCCTTTTCTTCAAGCAGTTTTTCTAGCTCAATGGTAGTTCATTCGTGTACTGGATTTTTAAAAGGAGAACAGGGTAAAATATTGTCTTGATGATCACAGCTTTTAATGGTAAAGAGAGTGAAATAGGGCATGCCAGATCATAGAGACTAAAGAAAGGTTAGCCAGAGAAAATCAGTCCTGTCTAAGCATTTCTGCAGAATTGATAGCATTCATGTTGGGAACAGACTGGATTGCTAATGTTGTACCAGGTGCTTCTCTGAGGCGAATGCTCCTCTGTGATCTACTTTAGGCAAAATCGTAACAGTAGTAGTTATATTTATGTACCACACCTTCCACAGTAATTATGTTCTCCCTCCTACTCCTGTCTCAATGATGTTCCTAGTGGGGAAGATGCAAATTTTGCTCACCATTTTATAAAAGGGAAATTGACACACAAGGTGACCTAATCCCTGGATCTAGTTCACACTTGATCTAGTTCACACTAGATCTAGTTCACACTAGATAATGGAAGTAGAAAGGATTTGTTTTATTACTTAAAGAAGTAAATAAAAAGTACATGAGAAGTTGAGTGTTTTCTCATTGTAGAAAACGTATTTCTCTATGAAAATTAGACACATTGGCAAAATGGGCAGATACATCTTAAGCTAGGTGGAGGAAGCCCAGGTTTTTTCTATCCTTATTTTTAAAGTATACCTATACCCATATGTCACATGTTATATGCACTCTATGTGTGTATGTGTGTTTCATGATGACAATAAAAAATAACAAATCTGGAAGATCTAATGTACCTACCACTCTGTTTCTAGCACTGTAGTAGGTACATTAAATATGTAACCTCATGTTTTTAATAGTAGACTTCTTTTTAAAGAATTTTTCTTAACCATTATAAAGTTAATGATACATCACCCTTCGAAGTAGACAAACCTATACATTTTACTGGTTTTAATATTTGCCCCTATTTCTTATATACCATTTATTCCATTTCCTTGAGTTCTTTTCTGCACTTTCCTCTGGCTTCTAAACTGTCTATGCTGTTGTGTGACTTTCTGAGATCCTTACATAGCTGAAAATGTCTGTCTCTTGATGTCACACAAGAATAGTTTGACTATAGAATCATAAGGTCACATTCTTCTTGCTTAAGTCCTTTGCAAACATTACTACTTTCTAGTCTTCAGTGTTATAGATCAGATTTTCAATACCAGTCTGATTTTTTTCCTTTCCAGGTGAATTATTATTATTATTATTATTATTATTATTATTATTATCATTATTTTCTGCTTGGAAGCTTGAAGGATTTTATCTTCATCCGTGGTCTTCAGAAAATCTACCAGGTTATATTTAAGCATTTGCACCTTTTTTCAACAGTCTACCTCAACTGCAGGCTATTTCAGTAGATATGCATAATAATACTTTGGGAAGTTGTCTTTTGGATTTTTCCAAAAAGCAGAGCCTGAGACAATGACTTGGTATAGGTAGTTAATTTTGGGAAATTATCACAGGGAACAAGACAGGGGGAACTTGAAAGAGTGAAATAGGGAAGGAAGGGAAGCCATTCTCAGGGTGCATTACTGAGTTGGTTATCAACTTGGATGTTGAACGCTCAATCCACCTGGGGGCCTTTTGAGGAACTGTGTAGGCCATGCCTCAGAATTATCCACCTGAGACAGGGGGAAGAAAGTATTTATCCACCATTTCCCATCCCCCTACTGGCCAAAGGTTGCTCTAGACTCGGTGTTAATTTCCTGGTTTGCACATTTATTCCCAGGGATTAGATCTTAGTTGTTTTCCCTTTCTTAGGCTGTTTGCTGAAATTGCATGGAAGCATCATGAGAAGCCCCAGCGACTGTCATGAGTTAGAGCTGGATTTCTTCATGCTACCACTGTGTAGCCAACATCTAATTCCTTGATGGTAATCAGGTCAGTTGTCCCCTCAGTGTGGCAACTCCTCTCTTTGCTTGTTAGTCCATCAGTTTGAGGATTCCCAAATGACAAAATAGCAGTCATAGCTTTAAATTCAGTGAAACTCCTTCTGCCTTCCCATGTGCTCTGGCAGAAGGGTCTTTTCCTACCCTCCATCTTCCCCCTTAGTGCCAGGACTCGGGACTTAGAATCCAGCAAGCCTAAGGACTTAGGCACAGAAAACACACAATCTGAAAGTGGGTCAGTAGGAGTGATGATGAGAAGGGCTCACCCTACATCCCATGTATTTTAGTTATACTTCACCATGTATTGGCTATAGGTTCACTGCATAGACAGACTCCTGCAGGGCAGCACTCAACCTTGCTGGATATGATCCCCAAGTTAGCTCTTTAGCTAGGCCTTTAATAAACAACACCATCATTTTACGAGGCTGATATCATCGGATTGATATGATATACGGTGAGATCTGTGCATTCGCTAGTCACACACTCATTTCATTTACCTTCACTATAAATGTGTCCCTTGGTCTGAGGCAATTTTATTGGGGTGGTATGTTGGTAAATCACACATATTTCCAGACCTCAGATGATGCTGGCTGAGGCACCTTGGATAAGAAAGGCAAACTAATAATCAAAGTAGGTGTAAATTCTGCCAAATATATATTGCTGCTCTTCTAGGATATCACCAACGTGTCACCAAGTGATTGACTTTCTTGAGGGATGTTTCTACATTGAGGTACCATGTTGTGTCTCTGCTGTTGGCAGCTTAGAATTCAGCAATGGCAGTAGCTAGATCATCCTTAGTGAGAGAGCCCATGCTGTTGGGTCTATGCATAGTCTATATCCCTGCCACCAAGCCTTCTTCAGTCATGGGACTACTGTGTAAACACTGAGGTAGATGAGGTCAGAGGCTGATTGATATTCACTGGAGAGTTAACCTATTCACCTGCTGGTCCAGTACCTCTCTGAATGCTCTAGAACAGGGGTGGGCAAACTTTTTGACTCGAGGGCCAGTTTTATTCATTTCAAACGGGCCGGATCCGGCCCGCGGGCCATAGTTTGCCCACGGCTGCTCTAGAATCACCTATGCTTTGGGACCTCTGCCAAAGAGTCATCCACAGACCTGTTTCTCAAATGTCCTTTTCTCCAAATCTCTAATCCTGCTTCTTTCAGGATCCTGACCAATTGTCAAAGCCCTCTGTCAGCCCAAAAGTCTGTGCATACCTGTGCTTTAGGCAGTTTCTCCATGCATATAAAGTGTAAAACCAAGTGTGTTGCACAGAGTTATACCCACTGGGAAAACTTCCCTTTCCACTGTCCTTCAGGGCCACCTTTGAGTGGGGCTGTATTTTGGTGTAATTTTCAGTTATAATAAATATTTTGAGGTGCTCCACCTCTGAACCAGGATCAAGTATTTTCCTTTGTGAGCTGGTCGCAGGGAAGCCTCTAGGAGAGCATGGATTTAAGTTGAAGGAAAGGCATCAGTGCAACAGGGGAAAGTCACATGGAAGGTGAGGCCACCTGCTGATACAACTTACTTGTACTCTCTGGACCCCCTCAGCCCGTCCTAAATGTACTATTTACATCATACCGTGGATTGTTCTGTTCCTGGATGACCTTATGACTTTGTGGATCTCATAATCGCAATTCATCACAGGCAGCTCTGACTGCACAGTCACACTTTATGTTTTAACCTCTTCTAGGGCTCAAAAGCATTCCAGGTGCTGCTTTTAAAATGGTGACTAGTTCTCTGCCTTCAAAGGTTTGATCTTGCTTCAGAATCCAGGGGTCTGTTCTGCAATTCTCTTACTGAGGCTCAACAGAGACTCTACATGGCATCCTAATCCACCAAGGACACCTGTAGCACCATCCCTCATCCAGGTCATACAGCCTGAGTACAAGCAGCTTGTACTGTAGTCTGGATCTGCTACAGGATCCTCTCTTGTTCTGGGAAGCATACACCATGCCTTCCAAGACACCAATAAATGGTTCACAGTGTATTGAATAACCTAATATCTGAATAAGCCTATCAAGTGCAGTTCTTCTTTCTTAAGTGGTAGGAAGTGCATGTGCAACAATTTGTCATGTATATTAAAGGAGATTTTCCACATGTACCAATTGAAACTTTAAAATCATCACCCATGTGGTAGGTCGTTGAAACTTTGAGGGTTTTATCACCTACCCTCTGACATTACCAGGGCACATTAACTACTTGTGCTTCCTGCTCATCAGATCCAATGACCTTGATGTCAGTAGTGTTGTCAACCATCAAGCATGCTGGTCTGTGTTCTATCAAGACAATATTGTGAAAGCAGGAGATTTAACCTGGTCCTGGGGTAAGACAGTCAACATATGCTACTGTCTTTTCTACATGACAGCAACCTGCTTTTGATTCTTACTATTTATGGGGATAGAGAAAAATACATTTGTCTGCTCAAAAGTTGCATATTATGTGCCAGAAGTGTGATTATCTGTTCTAGTAGAATCCCACATCTGCATTTCACCATGATCCCTCTAGTTTTTGCAGGTGCTAAAGAGTTGAATTGAATGTGGGTATCCCTTCATCCTTCAACTCTTTGAGAGTGGTGCTAATTTCTGCAATTCCTCCTGAGATCAGGGACTTCCCCTTGTCCCTTCCAAACACAGTGGCTCTTATACCATTGGCCAAAGAACCAACTTGATTGCACTAAGAGAATGGGCAATAACTGCACTAATGGTCTGTGAACCCACTGGGCCACCAGGAGAAGGATGTGGGCCAGGATTTCATTCATGCCTAGCTTCTATGAACCTCTCTAATGAAGGGCCACAGGGCATTTTTGATTCCTTGTTATCAGAGTTAAGTCCAACTCTGTGCCCAACAGCCCTTGAAGGGTCTAAAATATTCTCCTTTCCCCGGTACATACTTATTCTGATAACTGGTTTCAGATTCTTTTGAGGAAATATCAGGGAATATTGTTATACATTTGCAGTGAAATTGCAGGATAGCTCCTCAAGGGGACCTGACCTCTTCATTCGTCAATGAACTGCGCTTTCAGTCTGAGAATTGACTTAGGTCTAGAAAATGGGTGAGTGCTTGTTATTTTCTGTCGTGGTGGCTGACACCAGGTTTTTGCTTGCCAGATTTCAACCTCTGGCAAGATTATGCAGTTTAAACAAAACTATAGTTAGCTGCCCATCCATCTTGCTCCTGTGACCTATTAGCAATCACCACAGATATCTATGGATCTGATTGTCACTCTGATCTTGCTACCCACTTCCATATGTTTATACTGTTTCTGTAAAGACAAAATAGCCTCTGTTATATTAGAATCCTATCAATTCCACTAATACCAGGGAAACCAATTCAAGTGTGGTTCCTCCTATTGGTCAACAGCCATAACCAAGTTTCTTCACCATGTGTTTCTGATTGACTGGGTGAAAGATTTTCCACTAGGCCTCCTCAGGGAACATAGTCAGATATTGAGTCTTTGATCTAACATAATACATTTATTACAACATTCCCACCTCACTTTCCCAATATTCTGCAGATAGCTCTGTACCTGATTTATTTGGCAAGGTCCAAGCATCCAGGAACAATCCCAGCTGTGCAAAAAGGCCAACTTTGTCCTTCTTAAGACAGTGAATCCCATATCTTGGGCGGGTTTCAATGTCAATACATTCTCCCCTCTCCAGCCTTATACACAACTTCATGTCTGAGCACCGTTAGCATCTACTCTTACACTTGTTTCTCTGCTTCTGTCTTGCAATTCTTTAGCTAGTCTGTTTCTTCCCCTGAGCAGGAAGCATATATCCCCTCAGTGGTGCTGTGAACTAAATATTTCTATCATTACAGTACCTAGTCCAGGATAGGAACTGATGTGTTTCTGCTATCCTATATAATAAGAGAGGAATATGCTAATTATCCATTATGCCCTAACATCACAACCAATCTACAAGTGGTGGAGAGCTACAGAAGGGCGGGGCAGTGGGCTAGGAGCGGAGAGAGCTATAGGACAGGGAGCAGTGGGTAGAGAGCTACAGGAGGGCGGGGCAGCAAGTTATGAGCAGCGGAGAGCTACCAGCAGCGGTGGGCGGGTGGCCAGCCAAGGCAAGTGGCAGCGAGCAACTCGCGTACAGATTCATGTGCAGGGCTGCTAGTTTAGTATATGCACTAATAGAGCAGTGAAATAACCTTCTGATGGGTCCAGTCTGGAGCAGTGAATGGAGTTGAGAAGGAGCACATTTTATGAGGCATCTTCATCAGATGAGGTTTTTGCAGGTTCTCCTAGTCAGAATTTTTAACAGTGGCACTGTTAGCATTTGGGCTATGTCTTCTGAGTTGTTGACAGCTTCCCTGGCTAGATGTCAGTAGTACCTCTCTCCTTCCTAGTGAGAATCACTACTTGGGTGATAGGATCCAGGCTGCTGCAGATGTTCCTTGGTGATGGCAGGATTTTTCAGGGTGTAGCTAAGGTGAGGTGTCATCAGGCTAGTCCTATGCACATGTGGAGCTGCAGCCATGGCTGGAGAAAATATGGGCTAAGAAGATGTGAGCCAAGGCAGATGTGATACAGAGGTAAATAATATGCACGCATTTCAAAGGAGGGAATGCTGAGGTTCAGAAAGGTTAAATAACTTACTTTGACGCATTTCAGATTGATGCACTGGACATAAATATGAATGACATAATACCTCCCCTTATGGAATTCTCAGCCCAGCAAACTGTGAAGTTTTATATAATAAATAATTGCCACATGAGCATTGATGAAGTCATTCAACCAGCATGTGACAAAGCAAAAAATGGAATGAGGTTTATTTGACTTCTGAATGCATATTCATTTTAGTAGATTGATATGCCTCAGGATTTTATTATGTTTATTGTATGCTAGAATTTTTGCTAAAATACGTGCATGCCTGGTATCCTTTAACATTCACAGAAATCTAACTAATGGCACTATCATCCCAGTTTTCAGATAATGAGGTGGCCCTTCTTTGTCCACCTTCATATGACCTAGACACCTTCTGCTTACAGAGATACTGCTTAGTAAAGGAGAATGACCTCAGACTGATGAAATCCATGTGGACAAGCACGTGGATGCAGGCACGAGGTAATGTGGCATGTGGCAAGACACAGCAGGACCCAGTGACCATTCCATTAGCTCCATCTCAATCCTCCAACAGTGCAACTAATTAAGATTTGGGCGGGTAATAACTAGCTCAACTCTGTTTAATAGTGGCTTGTGAACCCTAACCGGTTTTGCTCAGTGGATAGAGCGCCGGCCTGTGGACTCAAGGGTCCCAGGTTTGACTCGGGTCAAGTGCATGTACCTTGTTTACGGGCACATCCCCAGTAGGGAGTGTGCAGGAGGCAGCTGATTGATGTTTCTCTCTCATCAATGTTTCTAACTCTCAATCCCTCTCCCTTCTTCTCTGTAAAAAATCAATAAAATATATTTTAAAAAAATAGTGGCTTGTGAAACTGGAAACTATCTGAAAATATCTAACTAATGCGAAAGAAGTAATGTTGTTACAAGGGAATTGATAACCAAGGATAATGGGAAGGGGAAGAAATAGCAAGTTGGAGCTAATTACCAGGGAAAGCCCCCTGACACTGAGAATGGTGAGCCAGGATAATGGTCTCCTGAGGGCAGTGGCAGAATCACCATCAAGTTAGTACATTTAAAAATAGGCAACAGAACACGAGGAACAAGGCTGCTGGGAATAATCTTGCATTAGGCAGGAAAGGAGGTAATTGACTAAGTGACCTAATATTCTTTCTCATGAATTTCCAGAATCCAAAAAATAAAATAAAATAAAACCTTATAGGCTGTATACAGAAATGTGGGTACCTAATGACTGAAGATGCCTAAATATAGACCCAAATTATTTAGAAATGGAAAATAAGAGCAGCCATACCCCAGATGGAGCACAATACGAGAGTCAGAGGAAATGTAGGAGGTGGACAGGCAAGTGGAAGCACAGCCAGGAGTTGGGTTTCTCTGATGCATGCAAATGGGACTGTGTCCAAGTACATGGAGCTAGAAGAAGGCTGAATTCGTTAATTACCCAGATGTCTCTCTCCCTTTCCTCTTTCAGTCCTATTCTACCACAATGTAAGACAGAGTTTATGGAGACCACCCCTTGTGGACTCCTGTATCATCCGTATCTCCCCACTTTGTGCTCTCCTTCTTTTAAAACTGGTGACTGGCAACTGATGTCACAGGTAAATAAGGCCTTGGCTCACATCTTCTTAGCCCATTTTTGCTCCAGCCCTGGCTACAGCTACCACATGTGCATCGGACTAGCCTGATGACACCTCACCTTAGCTACACCCTGAAAAAAGCACTGTTTCCCAACTTGTAGTCCAAAGCTTGACTCTCAGCCACAGGAAGCTTGATAAAAATGCATATTTCAGCCTCTCCCCGCAGACCCATGGAATCTGGATGCCAGCGGTGGCACCCATGCATTTTTTAAAGAAGTTCATTGGCAAGTCTGATACACTTGATTAAGTTGGTGAAACTCTGCCTGGGGAAGAGCATGCTGTCTAACTGGGAAGAAAGCACAAGGAAGAAAAGTGTAGCCCAACCCTCCTCCCCTCTTTCCTCATTTGCTTTTCTTGATTTTCCTTGACCTCCAACCAATGAGATCCCCTTTAACTTCCATACTCTCTTCCACTTATAAGTAGGTTTACACACGCCTTCCACACAACATTATCATCATCATCATTTCATAGTCCATATTTGACCTGCTTTCAAAAGGACTTTAATATATTTTCTTGTATGTCTAGTATGAGAGTTGTTCTGTCTCGGCTTTGTATGTGATAGTTTTAACCATCTAGCGGACAGGAGTTAAGACAGATCTTTACCACATTTTTATCCTTCACACTTTTGAGTAAAGAATGGATTTCTTTTTACATGCAACTAAGTCATATTTGTAAAAAGTAATAAAAAACAAGGCATGCAATAAAAACCCAGGGTTTGGCAGCTTTGCAATGTGAGAAAGCGTGGTCTGGAGGCTGAACCTCAAGCATGATGTCAAGACCTGGCTTTTGTTTCCATCTCTACCGACAATCACTTATGAAAATTTCAGCAAGTCGTGTGGCCTCTCAGTTTACCTCCCTGTCAGCAGGGATAATAATAACTCCCTTATTCTCTCACAAAGCAGCTGAGAGAGTAAGCCTGATAATATCAGGATTTAATATTACTCTCCACTTAGGAAAGCTAAGAATGACATCAACATTATCAACATCATCATTTCATAGTCCATATGCCATTGAATAGGAGTTCAGTCTGGGTTCCCTAAGATAATTATTTTCCCTCATACTATGACTTACAAAAAAAAAAAAAAGATGAAACAGTAAAAAAACACAAAGATCCCAGGGATTACATCTAGCTAAAATGTATATCAGTCAGTACTCAGTCTTCTAATTCCCCAGATAATGCTAGATATCAGGACAAGGAAAGTAATTGGCATTGTTTAATTTTTGACATGCTACTAATGAACAGCTAAACCACCTTCATAGAAGGCAAAATTACAGTGCTGCTGCTGGTATGTGGCTACTCTATCTGAAGTTAATTGGATTTTCCATTATGATGAGTCTTGTTTTTCAGAATCTAATCTTAGCCTCTTTCAGTTGATCCACGTTGATGGTGAGACAGGAGATATGTAGGGCATGGGGAGGGAAACATGGGTTGGAGAGGAACCTGATTAGGTCCAAGAATCCTTGGGTATGTTGAGGCATTATAATATGCAAGCAGGAACTAGGATTTCTGGAGAATATGACTTTTCAAAATGGAGTTGTTATTGTTCTCTCTCTCTCTCTCTCTCTCTCTCTCTCTCTCTCTCTCTCTCTCTCTTTC
>NW_006293001.1:2024210-2058021 GCF_000327345.1 Myotis davidii | reverse complement strand
ATATCAAACTTAAGTGCATCAACTTAAGTTGTTAATGTATCTGTGTACTAAGGGTATTCATTTATTAAATGTAAGTAGTTAAAAATATGTCATACTTTTGTTAACCCTCACATGATATTTCTTAATTTTTCTTAAGTCACTAAGAATTTGAAAATAAAGTGACCATGGATCTACGTAGATTTCTAATGGCCTGGCTTCTCGTGGAGCCTGCTGGATCGGACAGCCTCAGTGAGGAGTGCTGTTCTATAGGCTCCGAGAAGATGTGGGAAACAACCCAATCAAAAGTGGGCAGAGGACCTGAAAATACACTTCTCCCAAAAAGACATACAAACAGCCAATAGATTTATGAAAAGATGTTCAACTTCACTGGCAATTAGAAAAATGCAAATCAACACTACCATGAGATACCACCTCATTAGAGTGGCGATTGCCAACAAACAAGCGATAACACGTATTGGAGAAGTTGTGGGAAAAAGGGAACCTCATTCACTGCTGGTGGGAATGTAGACTGGTATAACCACTATCGAAAGCTGTCTGGTGATTCTTCGAAAAATTAAGAATAGAGCTACCATACTACCCAGCAATCCCTCTCCTGGGTATATACCTGAAAAACTCAAAATCATGCATTTGCAAAATATATGCACCCTTCTGTTTATTGCAGCATTATTCACAATGGCCAAGACGTGGAAACAACCAAAGTGTCCTGTGATAGAGGGCTGAGTAAAGAAGATGTGGTACATACACACAATGGAATACTATTCAGTCATAAGAAAGGATGAAATATCACTATTTGCAACAACATGGATGAACCTTGAGAACGTTATGCTAAGTGAAATAAGTCATGCAGAAAAAGCTAAAAACCATATGATTCATTCATATGTGGGATATAAAACTAAAACTCATGAATACAAACAGCAGTGTGGTGGTTGCCAGTGGGAAGGGGGTGGGGGAAAGGAGGTCCATCCTATATAATAAAAGGGTAATATGCAAATAGACCTAACGGCAGAATGACCGGTTGCTATGATGCACACTGACCACCAGGGGGTAGATGCTCAAGACAGGAGCTGCCCCCAGCCCGCATGCCCTGAGTGCCCTATTGGCCCCTGCTGGCCAAGCCCTCAGCCCCTGCTGGCCAAGCTCTTGGTCCCTTCCCCTGGTCTGCAGGCTCTGATTGCCTGATGGGGAATGGGGAACCAAGGGTGGGTGTTGATGGACACGGTCGGTGCCAGGCCAAGGCCCCCCGCCCCACTAGTTGCACCACACACAGAGGGCAGCTGGCATCGAGGGATGGGGCCGGCGAGCAGGCAGGAACGGCCAACCTCTCAGTCCCTCCCCACTGGCTAGCAGGCTCCGATCACCCGATGGCGAATGTGGAACCAGGGATGGGTGGCGACGGGGGATGAGGGGGCTGGGCTGGCTGTCAGCAGCTGAGGAAGATGGCCCTGATCACAGGCTAGGCCTAGGGACTATACCTGTGCATGAATTTTGTGTGCCGAGCTTCTAGTATAATATAAGGTGATGGGAGAAGATTAGACTTTGGGTGGTGAGCATACGGTGAAATATGCAGATCTTGTAACGTAGAAACCCACACCTGAAATCTATATGTTCATGTTGACCAATGTCACCCCAATCAATTTAATAAATAAATAGTAAAAAAAGAAGCATCCATAAATTAAAAAACAAACTTACTTAAATATTTGTTTGAACGCTGTATTGAAAAAAGAGTACAAAAAGCATTGCTTGGCACTTGGATGACTTAAAACAATTCAATAGCAAATTGGTGAAACTGTAAACCAAATTGAAAGGGGGCTCCAGAAAGTAAGACTTGCAGTTCAATCGCAATCCCCCTTTCATTGCAAACTTATTTTAAGCATAGAATACCCACAACACTTATATGTAGACTAGAGACCTGGTGCATAAAATTTGTGCATGGGGTGGGAGGGGAGAAGGGGGCAGGTTCCCTCAGCCCAGACTGCATCCTCTCCAATCTGGGATATCCTCCTTCCAATCTGAGACCACTGGCTCCTAACCGCTCACCTGCCTGCTTGTCTGCTTGCCCCTAACCTCCTCTGCCTGCCAGCCTGATGCCCCTAACTGCTCCCCTGCCAGCCTGATCACCTTCTAACTGCTCCCCTGTCAGCCTGATCATGCTCTAATTGCTCCCCTGCCAGCCTGATTGCCCCCTAACTGCCCTCCCCTGCTGGTCTGATAGCCCCTAACCACCTCTGCCTCGGCCCCTGCCACCGTGGTTTTGTCTGGAAGGATGTCTGGAAGATGTCTGGTCTAATTAGCATGTTACCCTTTTATTAGTATAGATAGTGCATATGCTCATATATGAAGCTTGCTCATATATATTATCTTATGTACCTCCAGTAGAAGAATAGTACATATTGTCTAGACTGACACATTTGGGCTTTAAGAGGCAAAATTATCTTTGATATCTTTGGAGATTGATAATTTCATACCACAGATAGAAATCTCAAGGTAAAGACCAGAACTCCAAATCCTGTGGGAACTATTGAAATCAGCCCAACTTTAGAGATGTCAAGGTGTACTCTGGTACCAGTTTTGTATATAATATCTAATAACAGCAAATTAAGAAAGCAATATGCTGAAGGCTGCTTGCATTCTGTGATTAAAATTTAGAAGTGAAATTCAAAGCAAGAAAGGCAAGTGAATCTTTACCCCCTGCACCATTCACCTCTGTGTGGGTCCTCTCCTTCCCATTCCAGGCCCACTACCCACCACATAATTGCAAAGCTCTATTCTCAATTTTAGGGAAACCAAATAGTTTAATCTTCTCTGTATAGATAATTCACCTGTAGAAAATTCTCTACTGCCTCCTTACAGTCTTGTAAATTAAAAGATACAACCCTGTCTTTTTAGCATTGCATTTTTGGAAAGTTTCTCATGTCAGGTTTGAAAAATGACAAGGAGATCCTAACAGTGTTGTAGTCTCAAAATGAAGTTCTTCCAGCATCAGCACCTCTGAAGAGTCTTCATCTTGTCTTCTGAACTTTTAGGGGCACACCCACCAAAAAAGACATAAATTGCATTTTAACACTCTCTTTCGTTTGGTCTTCAGCGGGAAGTTAAATTAAGAATATTAAATCCCCTCTCTGTTCTCAGAATTCTGAAAAGTAAATGCAAGGTGGCAGCATGAACGTGCCTGCTCTCCTTCCTGAAGTACCCAGATGTTGGACTAGGCTGCTCATCTCCCTCCTTTACACATCTGCGCCTGGAGTTTTCCTACTACTCTTACCATCTCTGATCCCACTGCCACCTCTTCCCCTCTCACATACCTCCTGGTCCTGGATTGACCTTCTCACCCTTAGTTCTACTCCCAGGTCATCAGGTGTTCTCCCAAATCTCATGAAAATGGCACTTGATAATCTAACCACTTCCAGAAATTCTTTCAACTAATCTAAGGGAAAAGGGTTATTTGTTCAAACCCCACACTTAAAAATACACACCTAGTAGTGTTTCTGTCTACTTCCTTTGTGTAATGAAAATATTGGTGCCTGGGTCTAATTTTTATCTTTCTCATTAATAAAACTTTCTTTCAATTATCACTGCTTTTCCCACATTCAATTGGTCTACATGAGATACACATCTTTTTGCAGTTTTCCCAAGGGAATCTTAGTCTTCCTGGTCAAGTATTCCACTTCTCATTCAGACCTCTAGAGAATCACCATATTGTGGTAGGCAACATGTAGTGATTCATTATCAGTATGTATCAAATATAATTATTAATATGTAGTTGTGTGTAATCTCCTTCCTACCTTGTACAAGCCTCGTCTAGCAGTCTTGTCCATGCCCAAATCAATGTTAGCTAAACACGAGACAGGGTGAACAAAAACAAGGTCCAAAACCGGTTTTCTCAAGAATTTCCCACTCAACATGCTCCACTGGGAAGGACAATGGAGAGCAATACAAAAATAGTTCAATAGCAATAGCTCAAGTGGAATTTCAGAAACTAGGTTGGCAGAAGGAAATACTTTAAAAATACTGGAGTTAAACCTTCATTGATGTGGCATAGATATTTCATTACCTTAATCAACCAACATTTATTAGCACCTAGAGATAAAAGTGAAAGTGGCATAATTCCTGCCCCCCGAAAATATCACATTTCAGTGGGAAAATGACATAAGAAACAGATAACTAGAGCCTTCTAAGGCATTTCAGAAAACTATTGTTTTTCCTATTTTGCATGGAAAGAAACCAAGTTTAGAAAGAGCAAAGGACTGAGCCATGGTAATAAGATATGGTAGCAGGTTGGGCAGGATCCACACAGGAATAAGGGAGATAAAGGGGAAGTAGTTTTCAAAGTGCTTAAGAAGGAGAATTTAGTCACAGACTTCCTCTTATCCACAGGAGCTCCTCACAAATTTCTGATCATTTTAATACAGAAAGTTGCATTTTATTCAGATAACTGAAAAATAATTTCTTGTTCACCAGCTAAATATTTTCTCTGAAGAATTAACCTAAAAGAAACATAACACAGCCCTAAATTTATTAAAGCAGTGATAAAATAGTACATGCCAGTTTTGTTTTGTGGCGGTTAGTGTGTGTGTGTGTGTGATAACTCAGTATTATATTTATTCTGAACATATCTCCGACTTGTTCCTATATTACATGGCATATGAACTGAGACTCTTGGTCAAGACAAGCCCTGACAAGATTTAAGCATAAACAAACAACTCTGTAATGATTGTAACAAGAAAAGCATCTCTCTCTGTGTGTGTTAGCACACCTTGATATGCCCTGTAGAAATGAATAGTCCCCAAGTGAGGTTCTCTGCTTCCCAAAGAGAGCTCCCTAAACTGTAGCCTAGTTCATCAAAAACAATATCTCGGTGTGTGCTCTAGAATCAAGAATTTAAATACATTAGCATGAAAGTGGCTGCATTTAATGTATTAAATTAAATAGAATATAAACTTGAAATGTTATTTCTCTGCCTTTCTTTTCCAGTTCTTCCCCTTGAGCACAGTTAGCATTCACTTAGTATTTATGAGCGGTAATCCCTAGCTGTGTTGGCAAAGGTTTGAATGTCATATCACTCAAACAAGAGTCATACATCATGCATCAGCACATACACTGTTTACCTGCTGAAGTTGTGTCTTGAATGGGGTATGCATTTGGAAAAAATCACTAGCACTCATTATCCTCAGCATGCATCAGCATTCCTTCATTGACTTATTCACTCATTCAAATATTTATTGAGCTCCCATGTTCCAGGTACTCTTTTTGCGAGCCCAACAACTTTTCCCTTCTTCCATGTGGCACAGCTCAAATTTAGTCCCAAACATTTACTCTTGCCCCACATGGCTCAGCTAAAACGCAATTGGTTTAAAGCAATCTTGATCTTATTTCCCTCACGAAGGGTTGACTTTATGAAGGGGGTAAATCCCAACACTGGCCAATGGAAATTGAAAGGAAGTCTATTGTGGGGGGCCACCTGGAAAGGTTTATTTGCTCTTAAGAGTTGCACAAGGAAGAAACTGTCAGTGATAGTTTTATGTGTCAATTTGGGTAGGCTATGGTAACCAGTTATTCAGTTAAATACAAATCTAGGGGTTCTTTGTTATGAAGGTATTTTGTAGATGTGCTTACCATCGTTATCTGTGTACTTTAGGTAAAAGAGGTTATGTTGGATAATCTGAGTGGGCTTCCAATTAGTTGAAAGGCCTTAAGAGCAAAACTGTTTTCCTAAGGAAGAAATTCTGCCTGAGGCCTGCAGCATCAACTCCTGCCTGAGAGTTTCTGCCTCCTGTCCTATCCTATGGATTTTGAACTTGCCAGATCCTACCATTGCATAAGTCAGTTACTGTACTTGAAATGTCTCCAGATAGATGAATAGGTAGATATAGATATATGATAGATAGTGAATAGATAGATATAGATATATGATAGATAGATAGATAGATGATAGATAGGGATGAATAGATAGATAGATAGATCCTATAGTTTGTTTCTCTGGAGAACCCTGGTTAATACAGCCCATATTAATACATTTGGTCAGATTCAACTTTACATTCCTTCCCCATTATCCCACTCCCTTTAGATCCATTTTCACACATATTCCCAGGTTTCTTTCTATATAAATTGGGGGGAAAACATGCAGCTATGCAGTTTAGTGTGTAGTGCACTGTATTTTCTGGCAAGTCACCCTTTGTTTCTCATTCTTTGCAGCCTGCTGGGACCGCAGCAGGTGTGAGCTCCTTGAGGAACTGCAGGGTGGGGGAGCAAAGGATTTTCAGTAACCACCAGCGGCCGTCCTGATGATAGTGACTGGTGCCCCACCTTGGTCTGGCGCCCCCTGCTCACCTGCTCCACCATCCCACCAAGGCCAATGCCCACCATGTTCTGCACATACCCCCTGGTGGTCAGCGCAAGTCATAGCAACCAGTTTTTCGGTTGTTCTGCTGTTCAATCTATTTGCATATTAGGGTTTTATATGTATAGATGTTTGAGGCCTTCCCAAGATAACTTTATCTACATGATTCTTTATTTTAATGTTTCATTAATTGACTATTTTAGTTCTATTTCACACTCAGGATTATAGTTACAGTCAAATTACAAACAGCTGTGACCCCTACCCCAAGAATATGTGTAGGTGTGCACGAAATGCTCACTATCACCTGCAGGAAACAGGTGTTACAGAGACAGTGCGCACTGCAAGGAAATAAATTCACTCTTAGGCTGAAGCCGTGTAACCTAGTTGCTAAGGTTTAGTGTTCTGAGTTACACATGGGGGAAAACAGGTCTATGACAGAAATAACGAAAGACTCTTCAGAGAAGCCCGAATTTCACTGTGGCATTGTCTTCATAAGCTAATCATTTCTAAAACATTTCAGTTATTTTGAATAACAACTACATCAAAGTGCAAAACAGTGGGTGGGAGCCTGAAGGGAGTGACAGACAGATGTGCAGGGTTCTCTTTCCCGGGGGCCCACTGGGTATGCTTGAGGAACAATCTTAAAAACTTATTTGCACTTTTGTTGGTTTGGTTTTAAATAGAAATATAAAAGGAACTTTTTTTATAAGGAAGTATTTTAGCTTAAAAAACACATATACTAGACTTTACAACATATATTTAAATGGCATTCATTTTCCCTTTCTGTCCAGCCATGAAATGGTGCCGATGGACATTTACTGAGCACTTATCCCTGACTCGGTGTGCTAGGCCTGGGGATACAAAGATGGAGACTCTGCAGTGATTTTCAGTGCAACCGGACACTGTAGTAAACTATAAACTCTTTCCTATGGAGTAACATTCTGTATAATTTGTTTAAGCAAATGCACAAGGAAACATAACATGGCCATCATGGTCTCTTTTCTGGGCTGATTTGGGTCCTACCAGAAGCAAAGAAAAGTGTTAGAGCCCCTTTGAACTATGTCAGTTGATAAGTCCTAGCAAAATGCAAACTCTTGTGGCTCACACACCAGTCTCAAAGATATACAAATCACCTGGGAAGAGGATTAAATGCTTTCTTTCCTCATGGGGTAGTCTGACCTTACTCCTAAAATCTCCCATGATAAGGAAAAATAATTTGATTAGGCTCCTTGAAATAACTTATTAATGTATCTAGAAGTTAACCTATTTTAGCTTTTTTAGAATGTGGTCTATCGACCGTGTGTATAGAATCTGCTCAGGAATATGCCACATTGCTGAGTGCACAAGCTCCCACAGATGATTCTTATGGTCACTGAAATTGACTAATAGGCTACCACTGATCTTGGGCCAGATACCTTCTCCACCCAACTCACTGACCCCTGAGGCTGACCTAGGTGGACTACATCAACTAGGATCTCTCCTTCCCTGACTTCTGGTTGTCTCTAGCCAATGGACCTTGGTAACTGGAGGAAAAGAGGAGCACAACCAAGGTATTTATTTTCTGGGCTCTCTCTTCTATGTTGCCTGCAGACAGCCCCCTGCAACCCATAGGACCTTCTTTTTCCCAGTTCCTACAATGCCTCTTGCCTCTCTGAGCTCTGATGTGGTAACAGTTCCTCTGCTGTTACTTTCCTTGTTACTGCACTATTTGCCTGGCCCTGCCTGCACTTTGTAAAGAGTCCCTTTGTAAATAAACTCTCCTTGAATCTAATGTGAGCATGCCATTTGCTTTCTGTAGGAATCCTGACTAACACAAGTATTTTATAACTAACTAGAGGCCCGGTGCACAAAATTTATGCACGGGTGGGGTCCCTAGGTCTGGCTGGCAATAAGGGCCGATCAGGTTCCCTGACTCTCCGCCTCCTCCCCGCCCTGTCCTCCTTCCCTTGCCATTCACGTCTGCTGCCACCCACCCCTGGGGCTTGGCCCCAATCAGGTGATCTGGGCCTGACAGCCGGGGGGAGGGGCCAACCACCACCTGCAGGCTCGGGGGAGGGGCAGGGAAGGGACCCAGGAGGTTGGCCATTTGCCCCGAGGAGGGATCTGGCCTTTAGCCCCCCTGGGAAAGGGGCCTCATCTGCTGCCACCCCCCCCCAGTTCCCTGTCCCAGACTGGGGGCCCAGCCCCGATCAAGCAATCAGGGCCCTGTTAGCACGGGGCAGCTCTTGCATTAAGCGTCTCCCCCCTGGTGGTCAGTGTGCATCATAATGACCAGTCATTCTGGTTGTTCTGTTGTAATGGTTGCTTAGGCTTCTATACTAGTATCTACACTAATAAAAGAGAAACATGCAAATTGGTGTCACTCCACTACACCCACCAGCCAATCAGGATGACTATGCAAATTAACCCAACAAAGATGGCAGTTAATTTGCATACACAGGCAGAGATTGAAGACTGAAGGCTCCAACCAGAGTGAAGAGTGAAGACTGAAGACTGAAGAGGCTTGGTTTCTCCCCTGCGGCCGCAGCAGAAAATCCTAGCCTCGAAGCCTCGCTGCGGCCGGAGGGGAGAAGCCTAGCCTCGAGGCTTGGCTTCTCCGCTGCAGCTGGAACAAAGGCCTGGGTCCCGGGTGCTGGAGGAAAACCAGTGCCGGCAGCCAGGGGAAGGAAGGCCTATTGTGCGAATCTTCATGCAACGGGCTTCTAGTATATAGATAATATTTTATATTTTGCAACTTGTTTTGATATTTATTTTTTTATCTTTACAACAAAATAGGATGTAAGAAAAGCAGATTTTTAAAAAAATCACTATTTTATGAATAAGAAAACTGAGGCCAATAGAAGTTAAATACTTGTTAAAGTTCACCATGCTGGTCAATGGGAGAAGCAGAGAAAGCAAGTTTGGTTAATGACTCTGAATGTAGAGCTCTTTGCACAGCAACAAACTGCCTGTCCTTTTCCTTCCTCACCACATGTCACATACCCTGATACCATTACCTGATATAAGTGCAATTGAAATGACGTCTTTTGCGTAACACTGAACAATGAAAGAAAGAATCCAGTATAATCTGTGCATTCATTTCAGTTGCAGGCACCAGCCTGGGAGAGCATTTCCTCAGAGTGAGCTTCTCCGCCATTGCACACATGGCCATGTGCATCTGGCTCTGACAGCCTGGTCTCAGGCTGGTTCCACCCAACAGGGACTTGACCACCTTTCCTGGGGCTCCCTCTGTGTTCTGAGCTGGCATCTCTGACAGGATCTCCAACACTTTTTCTGTTTCTAACTCTTCCTTTAGATTGGCAGCTCCCTTCTGACAGGAGCCTATTATTTCCATCTGTTCCCATATCTCCCATGTCTTGCCTAGTTCTGGGAACATAGAAGGTATTCATAAGTATTTGTTGACTGGATAAAAGAACAATTTCAGCAGAATAAAAGAGCAATAATCTCAGGATTATTATGAAATCTTGGATTTGCTTTCTCTTCTGGTCTTTCTTATACTCGAATTCAGCCAGTTGCCAATTTCTGTGGATTCTACTTTTGGGTTGTTTCTTAGATACATTTCTTCCTTCTTTTTTACCAATGTCACTATCCTAGTTCAGGTTCTTAATGCTTTCCCCCTGGAGTTGACTGGAATAGTTTTCTAAAACTTCGTGCTTCTGGTTTTTGCCTATACTGATGCCAGCTTAATCTGTGAGTCCAGATCTGATCATTTCACTCTTCATCACAATCATTTAGAAACCTCAGCATATCATTCCAGTGCTAAGCACCTGGCTTCATATTTACTTTCCAAAATGTTTTTTCATAGATGCTCTGTTCTAGCCAGCCCAAACTGTATCCTTCCCCATTAGTCCTGGTTTTCTCCCCGCTCCATGCTTTGCTGGTATGGTTTTAACACTTGAAAGACCTTTCCTTGTCTGGTATAGTTGTCCACCTGGATATGAAGAGAAGCTAAATCTCCCATGAAATCTTCCTCATTTTTTCACAAGTAATTTTTGTTCTGATTTTGAACACCATACCAATATCATTTTAATGGCATTTAATACTTTCTTTGTATTAAAATCATTTATGTTATTCCTCTACATCTTACCACAAGATGGTAAGGCCCTCAAGTTCAGGATGTTTATCTAAATTATTCTTCTATTTTCCTCTTTACATAGGGTGCTTTGTACATACGACATATCAATACATAGTTATTGAATTAATGGGTATAATTACACAAGGAAAGAATGGGCAGAAATTGGGGCACTGTGATCAGTTAAAGGTTAGTAGATGAGGTGATCCTAAAATCGTGGAAATAAATCAGAGGTATGTGTCACTGTGGCAAAGACAGAGAAGCAAGAGAAAGATGTGCACCTGTATCACTGGACACATGGAGAAAGGCGCCCGAGTAAGGATGAGGATAAAGATACTGGGCACCAGTGGAGAAAACCCAGAAGTTCAGGGGGAAAACTGACTTGGACCATTTTACTGCCTGCTCATCAAAAAATGATGAGCAGGCAGTAAAATTGTTCTTCATGACAAAATGAGGGAAATCTTTGCAATAGACAGAAGGACAAACAGGAACAAAAGGAGTGTTGAAGGTAGAGATTACAAACTACTATAATTAGGTACTGAATGAGACTGAAAGGAAATATGGCAACAGAAAAATGGCTGGACTGGGGGACCAGTAGTGAGTTAACATGCATGGTTGTTGGTGGAGTATGGAAAGAGAGAAATCAGATGCAGGCAGAGGTACATCAGGGTTAGACCACTCAGCTGACCTTGGGGAAAAGCCATTGATATTCAAGAGGCTTTGGGGCCATTGATACCTGAAATGTTTAGTAGCAGCACTGATTTGGGGAGCTGAGGTTGCCATAGAACTGAAGAAAAGATCAGGGCAGATGTTCAGCTCTGTGAAAGGACTCTGAAAGTGTTGCTGGCGGAAGTGGGGTTCTTGTGGTGTCATGAGAAAAAGCATTTTCAGTGACCCACAAGGGAGGATGAGGTCCAGTGGCAATATTTATTTGTGATGCAAAATCAAAAGGATGCCCCTCTGATGTCCCATCTTTGTTCTGCCATAGAAAATCAGGGCCAGAAATAGAGCAAATGTTCAGAATCTTAGTTCAGTTCAGCATTTGGCAGGCTTAGCTTGTGTTTGCGGCTGCAACCCATTGCTTTACTTCTGCACCCAGGATTGCACTTGAAGCCTGCATTTGGAGTCTCTGTGGCTGCTAGGGCCACATGGCTACTAAGGAGAGAACAGGTGAGTGCAGATGTGAGCAGGACGAGGGGGGGAGGGAGAAGGAGAGAGAGAGAGAGAGAGAGAGAGAGAGAGAGAGAGAGAGAGAGACTCTTTGTCTCCTGGAATTTTAACCAGAAGCTTTTTCAAAATAACAAACCATCTTTGTGGGCTTGCATTGGGCCCAGCCCCCTAGCCAATGATCTTTTCCCCAAGTGAGACTAAACAGACCTCTATGCTTAAGCACCTCCCCTGCTCCCATCCTCCTGGGGTAAGGGTGAAGCTGTCCCTTCCTAGTGAAGCAAACAGGCCTCTGGTTCCCAGCTGAATATGCTCAAGGATATCTGACTCCTCTGCTCTCCTTTCCTCATTAGTATCTAGCTGGCTGTGGTTGCATTTTCCTCTGAAGACCTTGGGCCTTGTAACCTTACAAGGGGAAATGCGTGAAGGTCTCTTCTGCAGCTGCTTCTTGCTGTTAAAGGGGCATAGTCCTGCCTATCCCCAGGCTCAGAGGGTTTTTTGTTTGTATCTGCCCAAGGAAGAAAGGAGCAAAGGGAAGGGGAGTCTTCGTGCGGTGAAATGTTAAGCGCTCATGGACTTTCCAGAGCCTCTTCTTCCAGACGTGACATGTACTGGGTACCTGTTTCAAATGGGGAATGCCGGCACTCTAAGCAGTTTGTCTAGTTTATATTTACACTTCTTTGTAGGTCAAAGGAGAGTTCCCTTCTTCTTGCAATGATACGCTGAATATCTGATTCCAAATTTGAGAGCAATTCAATATGAAGAATGAGGCATTTGGAACTCCTGGATTCTTTTTCTCGGCTTTTAAATGCTTTACTGAACAATTCCAATTGCTCGATTTCTCTGCCGGAATTTCATCACTGGTTAAATTAATTCAGTAGTATTATTCATTTCAAACTGAAGCTTAATTAATGAATGTCTTATTTATAAACCCTTACAAAGAATTGTTTTACCTCAAGCATTCAGTATGAAACCAAATTCAACTTGAGTCTTTTTGTGTGAATGGCTTTTCAAAGAAATAGTCTCCTTTTCTCCCTGTGGAGAGATCAGCATAAACACTATTGGAATTTAAACAAAAGAATGGGGCATTTTCATCATTCCACAATAAAATGGAATTTTCCTTGGAAAGGAGGTGTTTTCTATTCAGAGTTCAATTTCTACTTCATTTTACCTCCTCCTACTGCCTGTCAATTATCTCATGCTCGATTTAAGTGGTGAGCAGAGTTTATCCAGGGAGACAGAATCAGGGCAGAGTTGCATATTACATTCATCTTTAAATTTCTGTTCCCTTGGCTGTCTGTGGCCTGTAACTATAGCTACATGGTCAAATATTGTTTTTTTCATATCTACCTCTCTTGGGGTTTGGGGGTAAATGCCAAAGAATGAAATAGCTGGAATAATAGTTTTGAGAAATTGCTCCACGTTTTAAAAACCCATTCATTGTATGGGACAAATGACAAATCTATGTAGAAATCTTATTTGGTGCCCATACAAAAATAATCCCACAGTTTTCTGTGGTATTTGGCCATCTCCTTTTTTTGTGTCTGTTTGTTTCAGGGTGAAACAAGGTTAGATAAATCACAAGCACCATTCTACTGGCGTCAAGATCACAACAAAGAAAGAAAGAATTGGTGAAGGTCAAGGTCAGTGGTTGAAGAAAACAGGAAGGGTGTTGAGCTCTGAAAATGGAAGCTTGGTTTTAACACAATTGTGAAGCAGGTAAAGATTGCCTTTCATAGTCTCT
Source organism: Myotis davidii (assembly GCF_000327345.1). Taxonomy (NCBI): domain Eukaryota; kingdom Metazoa; phylum Chordata; class Mammalia; order Chiroptera; family Vespertilionidae; genus Myotis; species Myotis davidii. The sequence goes on along the minus strand of NW_006293001.1, from coordinate 2,044,701 downwards.
TCTTTTTCCTCTCTCCCCACACCCCCTCACCCCCTCCACCACCCAAAGCCCATTTGCCACTTGGCTCTCTGGGTCTCTATGACTTAGATTTCAATAGAACCTAAACTATTGCTAAAGCCTTGGCCGATGCTTGCGAGAAGTGTGGGGGATAATTATGGCTTAGGACTATGCAGAGTACATTTTGAGGTTCTTAATATATATAAAAGGTGGAGAAATAGTGTAAAACCAGTGAGGGTGGTTATGGATGGGGGAAGAGATCCTTGCTGAAATTAAAGTGAGGAGTGACTTTAAGACTCAAATGGTAAACCTTTTAGGCACTGTATAAGCTACCAAAAGAGTTGTCTTCAAAACCTTTAAATCACAAGATGTAGAGAGCTGCCTATCCTACTTCTTCCGAAGGCATAGAACAATAAATTACTATAGCTGGGAATAAAATGGCACTTGGTTGGCACAACCAGTGGCCCCTGTAGCCAGCGCCAAGACACTACATTTGATTTTCAGAATTAAAGCAAGTCTCTTCTGAGATTCAGAATCAAGTTAGTGTTTTTCATATCTAGTTTCCAGCTGGAACAGGATTCCAAAATGCCAGAATTTTCATAAGAAAATTACATTTTTCAAATATTTGACCCAAATTCTTCAGATGTCAGAGGTTTAGATGACCATTATTAATAGTTTTGATAAACTTCATAAAAGCATCCACAATTTTGGCATTTTGTTCTGATAGCACTATAACTCCTTTTGATTTTCCGTCTCTAAAACTTTTTAAAGGAGTAATAGAGTGGAAAATGCTTTTAAATTATGCTGCTTAAATTCCATGAACTTATTGTGTGTATAACTTATTGGCCCATTTTTTTTTTCAGAAAAAGAGTTTTGTTTTTGTTTGCTATGGATATATATGACTATATATATGACTCTATCACACTGTGAAAAATCATGGATTGAGAAAAGCCCAAAAGAAAATAAGAAAAAAACAAATTTCTATTTTTATCTTACAGGGCAAATAAACATTGGATTTTTCACAAGCGGACTATAAAGTATTTTATAAGCAATAAATCTTTAATCTCCTGAGGCGGCAGCATGTTTCGTTGGAATAGGAATCAGAGAGCAGTTCTTCTTCCAACTACTCAGTAATATTAGGTAAGTGTGGCCAGCACCCTTGGTTGTCTCCCCAAAGACTATTCTTACAGGCAAATAGTTATCCTTGTTTGTCAACTAGCCCAGAAATCTCCATTTTCAGGGAGGTTGGGTTGCTCCTCATCTCCAGGGCTGGAATCAGGATTTGTCTAGTCAGTCACAGAATACCCTTCTCCTTTGCCATTGAGTAGGTTAGTGCTGACAATGTGATCTGTTCTGGCCAATACCATGAGAGGGGATGTCAGTGGGGAGACTCCTCTTGAAAAAAATGTCTTTGCACTTAAAAAAAAAAGAACACCACCATAGCTATGTGATCCAACATGGCATCACCAGAAAAGGTGCAACATGATATCTTGAGACTCCTGATGTGTTGTAATGTTAAATATGTAATTGGTGACTCTGAAGTATTCTTGACAGAAATGTATGATTTGGACCTATCTATGAGGAAGCAATCAAATCCAGATTGTTGGACTCTCCAAGAATATCAATCTGATAAAAGGTATTTCAAGAAAAGGTAGGACAACTATTCTAGAGTACAGGATATCAAAGAGGCAGGATCCTTGATTCAATCCTGGATCAAAGGTGAAAAATACTTCTCTGAAAGATATTTTTGAGACAAATGAGAAAATAAGAATATGGGCTATATTTTAAATAAGGTTTTTAAAAAATAAATTGTTTGGGGCACATATAATAGTATCTTGATTATATAGAAAAAAAATGTCTTTTTTCTTAAAGGAGTTACACTGAAGGGCCAAGTGATGAACTATCATGAAGTCTGAAACTTGTGTTTAAATGATTTAAGATAATGAGAGACAGAAAGAGAGAAAAATGGCAAAGGTAAGTAACTGACCAGTAACAGTACCACCTGAGAGCTTGTTAGAAATGCAGACTCTCAGATCTCACCACAGAACTACTGAATCAGAATCTGAGTTTTAACAAAATCTCCAGGTGATTCCGATGCACATTAGACCTTAAGAATCACTTTCATAGGCATGCAGCCTGGCCAAACAGCCATATTTTTCTATGTACATCCAAAAATGCAGACAGAAAGAGGAAAATAAAGCAGATATACAGAGAGAAACAGAGGGGCAAAATCATAGAGCTCTAGTTGAACAGTGAGAGTATTTCCATTATTATTGCTGCTTATTGGTGTAAAGCCACAGCAACCAATCATTAATACCCCTTACAGTTCTGGGCTGAGCTTGGTGGTACTCCTTGGAGTCTCTCATGTGGTAGCAGTCGGGCAGTGTCCTTGGCATCATCTTGACAGCTTTCATACTTGCATGTCTGGTTCCTGGGCTGGGAAGACTCAAACCACAAAGAGCTGGAACAGATTTGGGTTCTTGGACATCCATGTGGCCTTTTCAAGTGGCCTTTCGGACAGCTGGACTTCTTACGTGGAGGCTCAAGGTTATTGGGGCAAATTTCAAGAGAGAACCAGTTGAAAGTCGTATCACCTTTTTTGGCAGAGCTTTGCAAGTCATCTAGCTGAGTCACAAAGGCTCACACAGTTTTCAGAGAAAAGGTCATAGACTCTAACTATTGGTCTAGGAGTGTTAAGGTTCAGGAAGAGCATGTGGGATATAAAATATTGCTGTGGCCATTTGGAGAAAATACAATCTGCCACAGACAATACCTGAATTTTGAACTATTGGGAGATGAGGTTCAATTGTACATTGATCCCTCATATTTTGTTAAATAGCTTGTATTTTTCCAGAAAACTCACCTTTTCAGTGTGTGTGTGTGTGTGTGTGTATGTGTGTGTGTGTGTGTGTGTGTGTGTGTGTCCATGTGCACAACACAGAGTGGGTTTCTGTTATTTAGAATCAAAACAACCTTGACTAAGTAAAACTTTCAGACATTCTTCTCCAAACTTGACATCTTCAAAATGAATCTACTTTAATCCTTATCTTATTCTAACAGGTCATGATTAGATTGCCTGATGCCTAGAAACAATTACGTGCAATGTGATTGCCTGGTTGGTAGGATCCTTGCTACAGCAAGACAACTAACAAGGCCTAACAAGGCTGGCCAGGCTCGGTGTTGCATACTGAGTAGCAAGCACCATGGGTGGTTCTGCAGCTGACAACCTGCTGCAGCAAACTTCTTAAGCACTGCTTTCCCAAGTGTGGTTCAGGAATTGCAGGCATCCAAATGCCATGAGGAGCTCATTAAAATGAGATTCCTGGGTTCTATAAAAATCTCTAAGTGTATGGAGCTCAGGAACCTGCATTTTAAAAGTTCCTTTTATGAAGCTCTTCCCTAAATCTGTGCGTCTCAAACCTTATGTAAACCTGACATGCGATGTAAAACTCTGCATTTTTAAGGTGCTCCCCGAGGATGCTGATGCAGCTGGTCAGCAGATCACACTTGGAGGAGCAAGATCTTTAAAGCAAGACCTCAAAATGTGGTCCCTGCATCAAAAGCATTGACATCCCCTGGGAACTTGCTATAAATGCAAATCCTGAGGCCATAGTCCAGACCTACTGAATCAGAAACTTAGGGGGTGGGACCCAACAATCTGTAGTTTAACAAGCTCTCCGGGTGGCACACTTAAGTTTGAGAACCACTGTCCTAAGCAATATCTGACTGATGGAGAGCAGTGGTTCCCAAACATAGCTGATCAGAATCGGGGGAGGGGTGGCAGTGAGGTAGGTAATCTTACAGGTTTTTAGACCCTCCCCCAGGAGATTCTAATTCTATAGGTCTGGGTTAGACCCATTGATTCTGAAGTCAATTATCATAGGGAACCATTGGTTTAGAGTGATTAGGAAGAAAGGCTAGTAAAGTCGGAGAGGAAGCTAGGGAGGAAGAGAAAGTGGGATCAATATGGGGAATTCACACTTACTGAAGTAATTATTATGTGACAAATCCTGGGCTAGGGGATTTTTATATAACGCTACTTAACTTCCAAATTGCTCTCTGTAGCCAGTACTGGTACCTCCACTTGATCAATCAAAGACTAGAGTTAGAAATTGGTAAACAATTTCAAGTCACACAGTTAGCAGTGGAACAGAAAATTAAAACCAAGCCTCTTACATTAAGTCTTTTCCCATTTTACTCTGTAATTAAAACTAGACTTTTTAAGGTGGCTGAAAGAAAGTCTGGAGATGATGAAGAGGAGATAGAAAAGGACCCCAAGGGCAGTACGTTATTTAATTAATGGTGCACATGCCAACTTCCCCACCTAGATTGTGGCACATGGAAAGATCCAAGTTATCATTTCTTTATTCACTCAATAAACTTTCCTGAGGCTCCACAAGAGGCTATAGATGCTACCCTAGGTGCTGAGGACAGGTGTGGTAGTGAGAAACTGTCTTCAGGGAGGATACAGTCTTATTTGTCTTTGTTTCTCAGTACCTACTAAAGCAAATGTCACACAATACATGCTCTGTAATGACTGCCTTATGCATTATCCGTAGATAGATAATTTAGAATGAAGTGTAGAATTTGTCATAGCTAAGCTATTGAGCCAGTATAGTAGCCAGGGTTTACTTACATAAGTCTCTAATTTCTTTTCTTATTCTGTTTTATTGGGGGGGGGAGTATGCTGATGATAATTAATAACAGAACTAGCAGACAAAGGAAGGAATTTGTTACTTAGCAGCCACGAGGAAAGCCTTCTAGGAAGAAACCTGAGTTTCCTTACTGACTGTAGCTATGTGGATAATAGAGATTGCTCAACATCTTTCAAGTGTTTCCTTCAAGTGTACTTACCTGAAACTCTTTCCAGAAAAATTTTAATTGCTCCTAGAGTGGAATTAGACATAGTCAAGAACTTTTTTTAAATGAAGATATAATCAGAAGTCATGAAAATATACTTATTAAATATATTTAACTTAAAAAATAAGCAGTGAAGGATTTAATTTGCTTATTAATGTTATAAATGGAGTGCTTACAGGATACAGCTGGTTATAAAAATTTAATTGTCAGTTAATACTTGTAGATGTGGTCTTGAATAGTGTTAAGATTCTCCTCATTTGAGAAAGATAATGATAAACCATTGATATTCCAGGTTACTGTTTTTGTCCTATTCTATACCTTCTTCAAGAAGCTCTTGACAAAGAAAGTGTTGCTATTGTTTGGTTTGAGAAGAATTAGAGGCAAACTATTAGCCATTTAAGAATCTTTGCAGCAGTTGCTTACATATGATGGTTACCAACCATTCTCGGAGTTAAGTAGGTTATTAACAAAAACTTCAGCATACCAGGTATAGCTTCGTGTGGGAGGCAGTAAGAGAGGTGTTGGCATTTATGGGCACTTGACATATACTATCCCCATTTTGTAGTTACAGGATCAACAGACCTAATAAGAAATGTTCTTAAAACCACTAGCTAATAAGAGCCAGCCTAGGATTGCCTGACTCTTTAGCATGAGGCCATCCCACCATATCTGAAGGAAGAATTATCCAGAAAGAGAACTTGTCACATTTGGATGAAGTGCATAAGAAAGATGATGGCCGTTCCTATTATTCAAAGCTAGAATAGATTCTAATTTGTCTGGAGCAGTCTTTAACACCCCGATGTTTCAGCCTCCTCTTATTCCTGAAAGTGCGGGAAGTGATAGAGATCAGACATTGCGATTATTTTCTTTGAAATTTGGGATGGTAGGAAGCAACGATTGCTTTGTCAAGATCATTTCCCTGTGAAGCCTTTCCTGACTTTCCTCCAAGCTCCCAGTGTGCTCTGTTCATGCCACTCCTGTAGCTGTGTTTTTCTCATTTAGCTGTAGCTTCCTGGGAGCAGGGTGGTACTTTCTTTATCTGGGCATCCCTGGCAGCTGGGGTATGAAGCAACAGTATGTTTTGGGGAGGTACTTTGATTACTAACAAGCTCAATCTACAGGTGCAGATTAGCTATTTAAAAAAATCATTGAGCATCTAATATATGCCAGGCAGTGTGTTAGGCACAGGAGACAAATAATCAATGGAAAACAAACAAAGGCAGTATGTCCCAGGGTTTCTTTGCTGTAGAGCTCCAGGGGCACCAGTCACACCATCCATCTATGTGCCCAGTGCTGCTCGGAGTTGTGCCACCCAGCTCGTGTGGCTGTCCATGGGGGCTCTCATGGGTCCCTACGCTCAAACTGCCACAAATCACATGATTCTAGGTACCAAAATAAGTACACACGCTGAGTCTGGGCCTGCAGTGGGGAGGCTGAGCATGTGTTTGACATTAACGCGTCCCTTCCTTAGATTCAGAACCATCGACTTTATAAACTGCAGCGGGCATTTTAGTGAAGGGGTCGGGGAAGGAAGGGAGGATGTGTGCTTGTAAGCAATCATATTCAACACCACCCCCAAAACATTATTATCTCAGACAGACTAACTTTGCGATCTTACTAGTATAACATTCTGAACTTGCAGCTGTTTCTGCATAGTTTTCCTTCCTTCTCCACATGGTTCTAGAAAGCAGAGGACACGCTATCCAGAGCCCACGTCCGCGGAGATGTGAGCCGGATGCCAGAAACCTGCGCACCTACTCTTTCCTCCCTTCTCTCCCTTTCGTTTCTGTTTCCCCTAAATAATCCTTCGGAAAACGTCTTAAACAACCTCGTAGGAGGTTTTTAGTGGATCCATATACTTGTGCTTTCAAAAGAACATTTTATCTCCCTGACTCACAGGCAGAGTGGAAAAGGAAACACCAAAACAAACCCCTACACATCAGGAATAATCCGCAAGGAAAGTCTGCATTGGAAATTATATTGCCATATAATTATCCTGTTTACAATCTCTTGTGCATCTTTTTCTCCCAGAAAAATGCAGATTTGGAAACAAAGCCGGAAAAGGATGCCAGAAAACCCTGGCAAGGCTCTGACCACGGCCTGCTCAGGAATGGCCGTGGAGGGAGAGAAATGTGTTTGCAATTAGGACTGCCCAGAGCAGGTCCGATTACATCGGTGCAGCCAAGCTGAAGAGATTTCCAGAGCGAACTTGTCCTGTGGGCCTAAGTGGATAAAAGGCAACTTAGGTTGGAGCCATTACAAGGAAATAAACGGGCCTCCCACCTCCCACTCTCCTGTTACCCGTCCTGAGCTCACTCCTACCTCTTAAATGAAGAGCAACAAAATCACCATCATTTTAAGGCCCTTTTATGTTATAGTTCATGCATTTTTCAGCAATAGACAAAAAGAGAGAAATAAAATGAGTGTTGTGAAGTGGTTTCCATGCTGGTTGCGATTTACAGAATGACCAGGGGATGTTACGGAGATCCCAGCTCCCAGCGAGACTCTGAAGCAGCTGGAGGCTCACCCTTGCACTCGGGCCTCAGGGCACAGCGTCCATGCTTTGCCTTCAGGCTTTAAAGGCACTCACCACCCTCACCACCGACTCTTCAACCCCACATCGATCTGACGGGACAACTAGCTTAGCCCACTGTCCAGGGCAAAGCAAGGCACTCTGTAAGGAATTAGAAACTACTAAGGTTTCTCTCCCTTGCCACGATTTTTCTAACACAAAAAACGCACCACCAAACCTGCTGCTGCTCCCTCAAAGAACAAACACACAAAACGAAACATTCATTGAGTTTCTCCCTGTGCCCTCATATACCTGTTGGGTTTTGGTTTCATCGTGTGTGTGTGTGTGTGTGTGTGTGTGTGTATAATGTGCTTTGCCACACAAACCAGTTCTATATTCGTTATGAGTCAGCAGAGATGGTCTGACAGCCATTCAGGAATGTGTCCGCTCCTCTCATGTCCCTGACCATCTCTTTGCTCATAGACTTTTCAAATGAATCTGTGTGATTGCTTTTTAAGCCTTTTAAATCAAGAATGACAAGCTGTAATGATACTACTTTCTAAGAAATCTCAGAGGCCCCTAAAGGCCTTTTAAGAGATATTAATGATCATTTCACACTTACGCACACATGTACACATTACGCCAGCACTACTGCCCATCCAAAGATGAAGAAATTAAGACAGCAATCTTAAAAGTCTCAACATTTCTCTAATATTTTACTTTTATTGCCAATGTATCAGAGCTGGTTCTTTACTGAGCAGAACATATTTTAGCTATCTACATTGGGTTTCTATATACAAACAATTTTGTGTGTGTGTGTGTGTGTGTATTTTTCAGTTAGAAGATTTTTTTTTTTGTAAATAGGGCACCTAGATAATACAAATTGGGATATTTAAGGGTAATGAGGCACTACTGACAATTATTCTGAGACAGTGGACATAAGCTGGCACTGTCCTGGACAAATCAATTTCTACATTCTTCTTATTAAGGGATTTGTCTGGGTTTACAGACTCATGGTCAACAGGGTTCTCTGTGTAGGAAAACTATTTTTCACACAGCCTTGCCCTCCCTTCCAGGGCCCGTGCCCAGACCTGCAAGATGGACATGATAAGGAGGGATCCTCGGATTTGGGACCTGAGCCTCTCTATTGGTTTGGAGCACTCTCGTGGTTTCCATGGTGGTCTGGAGAAGGTATCCTAAAAGTCTAGAAAACATATTGAAGGGGGATGTGAGGGCGCTTTATTATATTATTATTGGAAAAGAGTACATTTAAAACCTGAGGGGCAGTGAAAGCCCTGGGTAAGCCACCTTTGGCCCTTTCTAGAGCCTCTTTGAGGAGTCGATCTTGGATGGGAAGACTAAGAACTATGCTTACTGTGGACTAATCTAGGCTGCCTGGCTTCCCAATTAGTTACTTGAGGCCCTTACTTTCTGGTGATGTACTCTTAGGAAATTAGTCCTGCAGAACACTCCCGATCTGCTGGCCAGCTGGCACAGATGCCATGGCCTTTCTTCTCCCTGGACATTTGGTCCCCATCTCCCTTTTTATGACTCGTCAATTTTTTTTTACGGCCAAACATGATAATTTCTCTCTCAAAATCTGTTTTTCAAACATAATTATCTTTGAGATTAGTTTCATCCTCATACAAATTCAGAATTTCACCAGTGCTGGAATTCAGATTATATTTTTTCCTGAAGTTAGTGTTCATATAGCATGGGTTTAAAAATTGTCTTCCTTAGATGTGGGATCATTTTGGATCAATTTTACCCCCACTTCTCACCCTCCAAACAGAAATAACATTTTCTTTCAAGATTTTGTGTCTCTGCATATTTGATCAAATAAAATGGTCTTGAAGACTTTACTGTATCTTGGTTTTGTCAGAAACATTTTGTCGATGCGGTGAGAATCTAGCTGAAAGACAGGGACTGGTGTGCCCTTCTCCATTTCTTGAGTGCTATTATAGCAATGCCAGCAATAAATGAAGAATGCTGTTTCTAACTACATCTTGCTGACAATTTTCAGGGACTGATTAAATATTCGCATGATGTGGTTATAGTCCTGAATAATGACTGAGAGGTACATGAAGTACAACCCAACTCTCTCCCTTCCCTTCTGGGGCTGATGAAAAGACATTCAGCATGAAGCACGGTGACACCATAATACAAAGATACAGTATCTTTCCTCTAATGACTGATTGCTATCTTCTTTAAAATGTAAATGCATTTATATAAAATGATAATGTCATGGTGTACCTAGCCTTTTCACATTATTGCATCTATTTCCCTTGCCATGTAGCCATGCATTCGTTCCTAATGGAGATTCAAAAATCAAAACATTATCAATTGCCAGGCGTAGCTCTGGATATTTGATTCTGCTCCTGTGGCAGTGGTAACGGGGGCAGGGCAAGGAGGCTATTCTGGAATGCCAGCGAAAGTGTGATGACATGTGGTGGGTCCGACTCTGCTGTTTTGCATCATTGCTTCTTGTAACAACACACCGTTCAGTTGACATTGCTGGGGAATGGAGCGCTCCACATAAACATGTTTCCCAGATAACTGGAGCCAATGCTGTTTCATGCCAACACTTGTACACCTTAAGTCAAGAGTGTGGATGAAATCTTTTAAAAATATACAACAGTTTCTTGTCTTCTTAAACAGAGCAAAGAAAGTACAAGGGATATTTTCTTTTTGATGCAGGGATATCTAATAGTGCTGTCAACCCTAGAGCAGGAAAGTTTGTTTGTTAAGTTTGTGTTATTTATAATTTATATCACACTTACTTCTGTAAAGAACTCAAGGTAAAATGCAATAAAGCTTGCACACACTGGGGCAGGTTAAGCTCTCTGATAAGAGTCTAGAGTGTGGATGCACTTTATATTAAAACCAGAGGCGTAGATTTTCAATATCAGGCAGCAAAATGCACATCTTGTCTTGCAAACCACAGAAGTTAGCTTATTTATTCTCCCTCAGTTGGAGTGCTATCTCATCAACATGGAGGTGGCCTAGGAGGGAAGCTTGCTAGAGCAGCTAAGAAACTTTCTACGGCTCATTCTATTAGGAACACCAACATCTGCAAAGCCCAACATGCTCTCCAATAACAACAGGGCACATTCCCAGAATTCCCTGTCTCTTGTCGCTGACTGCTTCTCTCTTCCTCTCAGGCCTCAGCATCCCTCATTCATCTTCCTCACAGCCTTTAAAGCCTTATATTCCATTCCATTTCCTCTTCCATGATCACATCCTTTCCCCACCTCCTCCTAAACCAGACCTTTCTTTGTCCTATTTTATTTTAGTTGAACACTTCTATATCAATCTTTTCTTCTACCCAGAAGCTGTATAACTAAATCCATTCTTGCTTCTAATTAATAAGAGGACTAGAGAAAAGTTTTATTTGAAGGGATTTGGTTAAGATTGAGTAGATAAGTGGATTATAGTGGATTTAGTCGAATTAATGGGTCAGCATACTCAAATGGAAGTAAAGTAGTGGTGCTCTTAATGGGTGATAAGGTTTTTTAGTAGTCATTTGGGCAAGAAAAGAATTAATTTCTGGGATAATCCGAGAAAATATGAACATCATAGGTATGAACAATGACTTGACCATGACCACCTGCCATTAGAAACAAACCCCCAAAACAAAGACAACAGCAGCCATGGAAGATGGAAATTCATACATGAGTAGCCAAAGAAGAAGAAGAAGAAGAAGAAGAAGAAGAAGAAGAAGAAGAAGAAGAAGAAAGAAGAAGAAGAAGAAGAAGAAGAAGAAGAAGAAGAAGAAGAAGAAGAAAGAAGAAGAAGAAGAAGAAGAAGAGGATTTGTTCATTTAACATTGCTTAGCTCGCTCTCTCTCTCTCTCTCTCTCTCTCTCTCTCTCAATATTAGAATCCGTGCTGGTTTGGTCCCCTTCATATGGGTAACTCTCCTGTTTGTCTTAGAGTGACTCTAAAATTAAGATTTCTAGTTCAGTTATGACTGTTTAATGCTTATGACTAAGATCAACAAGCTTCTTGAATTGGCTCATACATGAAGCCACATATACATATGGGAAAAGCATGACTCAAATTTTGTGTCAAGAATATTTGCAAGCTTGTGTGTATAACTTCAGGAAATTCCACGAAGATTGGGAAGGCTTTCAGAGGCCCTGCCATCTTGCTCCTGAGGCCTCCCTTGTTTTTGTGAGGCAGAAGTAGGAAGCCGCTCCATGCTTAGGTCTTCAGTGATTGAAAAACTTTATGGAAATAGCAAAGTGTTATTCTTCAGGGAAAGACTTCATATTCCGAATATATGAGATATGTACATATTCAATATCTTATTATTTACTCATTCTCCACATGGTTTATTGAAAAGGGAGGCATTATTAATTGTAAGTGTGATAAGAGGGAATTGGGAAGGTTAACAGTAGAGAAGGTTAACCCTCACACAGCAATACTTCTAATATTCATTAGATTAAATCACTCAAACAATACAGTACTTTCCCCAGACAATGATTTTATACTTATTAATACAGCTAATATAAATGCTGGAGTGAGGTCTTTTTTAAACTACATTATCATTTCATTATTATCTTATTAGGTGCCAGCCCTATTGATTGATGATGCAAGCAACATTCATTGAATATTGTGCTCTACGTTAGACCAGGGTTTATCAAAGATGAAAAAAAATAGGTCTTGCTGTCAAGTTGCTTCTAGTCTGGCAAGAGGTATATGGCCAAGCAAACTTTAAAGCCCAGTAAGATAATTGCTATAAGGAGCAGTTGGTATTTACAAGACCACAGAGAACTCAGCTTTTCTTCTCTCTGAATTTGAGGCAGATAAGTAAATAAAAGGGGTTGAATAAGAATTAAAAATAGGCTTTCTTGCTAGTAATGGATTGGAGAATGTGGCTCAAACCGGAGGCCAATAGGCTTCAAAGAGGCTCAATCTCCAGTGAAGAGCATGGCCGGGTATCCAGGCTCACCCATCAGATAAGTCACTCTCTTCCCATGAGGAATAACAAAGTGTTATTCTTCAGTGAGAAGAGATGGAAGAATAACTTCCATCTAGTATACTGTACCCTCCAGGGTTTTAAAAATTTCCTTTGATTTAAAAAGCCGGCCTTTGGGTGCTCTCCTTGTCAAGCGGGAAGGAGGGGCAAAGTAGCTGGTGTGCAGGAAATGCAAACGCAGAGAAAGAGTTCTTCTAATGTTCATGGGAACTTGGTAGAGAAGTTGTGGGTTGAAATAGGTACACGATTCATTTTCCAAACAAGAACCTATACAAACCCTAGGCTCCCCATTATACGGAAAATAGGAGGCATTTGTTTGTCTATCTACCCTCATTGGTTGTTGCTCTGCATCTGTGCTTTCAAATAATGAAAACAGGCATATGATTATTACAGCAAGGACTCCAGTGACTGATCACACATTTATGCACATGTAGTGTGATGCCTAGTTCCTTTGTGAGGAACCCACATGATCCTTTTGTGATAGCGTGTAAAAATTTTTCTTCTGAAGAATGAAATCCTTTATATGTAATTTTAGATTGAAACACAGTAATTTGTCTGCAAAAGACTTTTGCATATGTGATAGCGGCTGCTCCAAAATAAGTAACAGATGTGTAGGGCTCTATTGAAACACAAGTATGTGCCAGGCATTCTTTAAATATGAAAATTTGCCATTATAAGAGATGTGTCAGGAAACTTGGCCTTCTATGTCTGTCTAGTTTTATTTAGCCGTAGGCAAAATATGATAGAGAAAGCCCCAATGAATGTCTCGGCTCAAGTTGGGAAGGCAGTGCTCCAGATTGTCTTGGAAAATGCCACATGTGAACTCTGAAGCAAATGTAGGCTACACATAAATGATGATGGCCAAATATGAAGTAAAGTACTGCCCCAGATGTCCATACCCATTCTGACTCTCGCCTTCTTGGCCACTAAAATTGTTTAACGGTGTTAGGAACTTGGGCAGCTTGCATGCTGAAGCTTTCTCTGTATGTTCCCAAACTTAACTAGCTAGTTCATTGGCAAGAACAAGCATAACTGGTATTAGACTCAGACCTCTAAACACAGACTAACCTCAGACATAGGATTATTAGAGACGTTTAACACAGACCTAGTCATATCCTAGAAATGAGACTTTAGAATCCTTTGTCTTCATAAAACCAAGTTTCTTTAGTTTTCCTCTTCCAAAATTGTTAGAAGATATCAGTAGATGCACATATGAACACAAGCATATTTAGGGCATATGAAAACCTCATTCTATTTTATTAAAACAACTGATCAGTTGGCACATATGTGCACTTGAATTAGTACTTTTCAAAATGAATTGAGAAAGCACAATTTTTGGAAGGAGCCAGCAAAACGTTATTTGCTCAAAATATCTGTAATAGGCATTTAACTTCTTCATTAAAATGTCTCTCCTCAGTCCTGATTAGTAGAATGATCTGCCTATATTGCCTACTCTAAAAGGCCAAATGATAAGTAAGTAAATTGGAATTTTTTCTTTGTCTATATTAGAAAGTAATACCAGTGTCACCTCCACTAACAGCCACCCAACAAAGTAAGAGAAAATTTGAGATGTTGCAGCTTACTTTTCACTAAATTTTCAGCTTCCACTGTGGTTCAATATAGCGGTAATGCTACTTGGATGATAAGGTTTAATTAGTTGTGCGGCCTGTTTTCTTTAACCTTTATATGCTCTTAAAGCTTTCTTTCTTTCTTTTTTGGTCTATCTTTTCCCCTTATTCTGCCTGCCTTCTACCTTTTGCAGCCTCGGGTAACTTCTAAGCAATTTCCTGTCTAATACTAGATTTTATTGTGTGGGGATCCATTCCATTCATAAAATACCGTTTGCTTATAAAAGTTGTCCCCCAAAATAGGGGCAAAAGGAGTCATTAAAATTTTCCCAGGCTTTTCCTAGCAGGGAAATGTTTGGAAGAGGAAAAACATGGATTCTTTATATGCACTAGCATTATTTTCTGTGAGCTTTTTATAATTCACAGTTCTCCTATGTACTTGAGATAAAAGTCATGTTACAAAATAAAGGCTATCACTTTTAAAATTGAAGCCAATAGCCAGAAAGCCCTGCAAATACATTAGGGCGACCATTTCATTGCTTCTTGTTCACATTCTCTCTCCATGCCCCTTAATAAGTGCTCCAGTATACTTTTCCCATTCTTTCAAAGCTTATTATTTTTTAACACCATAAACACATCCATTCTAAACATAATAATGATGACACACACACAGCCCACACATGGGTTATATGAACAAGCCCCAAGAACATGTTTAAAGGGAACTTTAAATTCAATGCCTCCCTACATCCATATTTGCTAAGTTGTAGGTTAGTGTGTTGAAAAAAAAAATTGAATACTTACAAATACCAAAAAATAAGCTAACGTGCAGCCAGACTGAGTTTTAGACATGGAGAATCAGAACAATCTGTAGCCCGTCTGTGGCTAACGGGATGTTTCTGCCTGCTTTGTCACCATGGCAAATACTTTATAATACACAAACCCAGTCTTTTTTCAAAATAATTTATATCACTACAACAACCTATGGCTCTCTTTTTGACAGAGGAGGAAACTGAGGCACGGCCAGGTTTTGTAAAATTGCATTCCAGTGAGGGCTACCCAGCCGATTTTTAAGGTAAGTTTTCTTTTGGCCATTCATGCGCCTAACGAAGGGCCAAAGGGAAAATATACAATTTGTAAACACATATTACACTTTCATGGTTCAAATACCTTATAAATACATGCTGGCCGATTTTTGTGATGACCAAATTAGTGTTGGGGGACGGGGGGGAGGGTGGAGGTGTGGAGTGTGGGGGGTAAGTTTATTTTTCAGTGGGGGTGGTAGGGAGGGGCATCTTTAAGTCTTTAATCCTCCCCCACAAACCACATCATTCTCCCCAAATAAACATCCAATCAAAGTAAAAAAAGGACATTTGCAGAACAAATACAGCCTTAAGGCAAGTCCCTCTGTCCCTGTCACAATCAGATTGCAACCCTTAAGCAGCGAGGGAGAGTTTGGGGGATCTGTCTTTGTATCGAATGCCACAGTGACAGTATTCCAGGGAAGCCATAGCCTGATCCAGCTTCCTGTTTGGCTTCTGGAAGCAGGGCGAGGAATGCCACATGCATGGTCAAAGAACATGCCTGGGTCCTTTCTGGCCCTCCTCCTCTCTTGCCAAGAAAGCAAAGGATAGCACGTCTTCTAACTCACTCCTTTACTTAACACTCCACTGCAGAGCCAAATTAGAGGGACTGTCATGTGGCCATGCCAACAAAATTCAGAATACATGTGACTGGGGTGGGGGGATGTAGGCAAAACAGTCTTTGCCACCAATGGGTGGAAAAGGATGCGTCACAGTTTTTTAAAAGCATAATATAGGTGTATAGTGCCAAAAAGGGCCAGTCCAAATATTTACATGCAATAGTGATGTACGAGGCAAAGCTTAACAGAATGCTTGTGGGGAAAGAGAGAACGCCAGTGTTACTGGAAGCTCTAGGCACAACACCGGGTTTGTTGGTGACCTGTTTAATTTTTACAGCCGGTTTCTACTGTCTGTTACCCCAGCATCATCTTACTATATCATATGGTCTTTCCAGAACCTCCCAGCCTCAGGCAGGAAGGCAGGAGGAGATGTGAGCATCAATCCGTCACAATTATGGATGCCTCCTTAAGAGGAGAAACCCTCATAATAACAATTGTTGTTAATTTTAATGATTATCAACTTTCAATAAAACCACGAACATTTGCCCTAACCGGTTTGGCTCAGTGGATAGAGCGTCGGCCTTTGGACTGAAAGGTCCCAGATTTAATTTCGGTCAAGGGCATGTACCTTGGTTGTGGGCACATCCCCAGTAGGAGGTGTGTAGGAGGCAGCTGATCGATGTTTCTAACTCTCTATCCCTCTCCCTTCCTCTCTGTAAAAAATCAATAAAATATATTAAAAAACAAACAAACGAACATTTATTTCTAAAAAGTCAGGCTCCATAGAATCAAAAGATGCCCTTAGATGTGGCAATTCACAGTAGCAATTATTTGCTTTAGTTTTACTTGGGAAAGCATTTGGATGCTAATTCGGAATTTGCATTATTCGGTCATTGCTCCTGCTTAAGACAGTGAATGCAGGAGAACAGAAACCAACCTGGCAATCACATTTCCCTGTATAAAATGCTGCGCGTAAAATATCAACCCCAAATGGGTTTGACTGGCAGCGGCTTCTTAACAAAAGAAGAGAAGTAGCCTATTTGATTTCACATTTATGGGTAAAGTTCTACCCTAATAATCACTAGCATAATGAGGGCTTCTTAGGAGAGATGATTCAGGAGGGTTTTCTTTTTCCTTCCAAGAAAAGATATAGTAAAAAGAGGAGCTAAGTCTTGGTACCTAGCAACAATTTTGTTGTGAGTTTAAATGCTTGTTTTATTGCCCAGTGCAAAACATCTATGCTCTTGATATTTATAATAAGTTAATGTTGTAACTAGATTTGATGCACCAACACCTGGCAGTTTAAGTAGCCTTTTAAAATAACAATGTTAGCAACTCTCAAGCTCAGATAAAAATTCTACCCTCTATGTTGTTTAAAGTTCATTTTCTTCTCTAGGATATTCACTGACCTTGCTATACCAGCCATTTTGCTTTTTACATTTTCCCGTGAGTCGTATTCCAGTTCTCATTGACTTCGTTCCATTCCTGACCTCTTTTCCCCTCAGGAAAATGAAATGAGGCACAAAAAATATTGGGCCCCCATTAGTTTTATGGCTTGTCTTACCTTCCTAGCACTTCTTTCGTTAGTGTGTTACAAGTCAACTTGCAGTACACATTCAATCTTCACAGACAGGTTTGGCATACAAAACAAACCCTATCTTAAATAGGTTGATTTTCTACATTTCTTACTTTCAAAATTTGATATCCCTTTAAGCTAATATCAGACATTTCTTGGTAACCCTTAATTATATCAGTTTTACACAATACCATTCTGTTCCTGGGAGCAATATCTGTTCTTATGGCTATTTTTCTATCTATCATATTTTTATTAAAACCCACAACAGATTCTACTTATCTTCTCTTTAGATAAGTGCATTAAAGAAGAATAACGCAAATAAAAGGAACATTTTTATAGGACATGTCCTGGGATTATACGTTGAATGACTATAAATAAGCTCATATGATTCCATTTCACCTAAAGTGCTAAAGAGGACAGAGCATTCTTATCTGTGTGATGAGATAATTTGTAATCTTTTCTTTTTTCCTTAGGGCAACTTAGTGCATGTGTAAGCTTGTTTGTGCTTTTAGAAATGTCTTTAATATTTCCCTGAACTCCACCACAACATTGCAGTGAAAAATGGCTCTGCAGTGTGTTTCATCACGCTAATTGAAATGAATTATTATACCACGCAGAAAAAGCCTTCTCTTTTAAATTAAACTTTGCAGATATCTCTGATTTACCTGCAATTGGATTACAAGCACAAAATAATGCCCCAGAATTATCTGGTTAGAAGAGAAACCCAAATCTTACCAAACTGAAGTGAATTGCAGAAAGAAAGCCTTATGAACATCATATAAGTTCTTTCTTACATTTAAACAAATCCATTCAATCTTAACTTGTATGATTCATACTTTCAGCACTTTGTAACATTAAAGTAGTGGTTGATTAAATTAAGATACACCCCTCACCCATTCTACATTCATAGGCCTCTGGCCAAGGAATGTGCTTTTCTTTTCTCTACATTTTTCTTGTGGTCTGCAAGGTACTGTTACTCTATTAAAATGCCTAACAAAGTAAATATATAAAGTTGCCTCCAGGATTTCTCAGTGTGAATTTGGGGCTAAAAATCATGGCCATTTCCATGTCTTGACCCCTTTTCCAGGCTTGCCTTTATTCAAGAATTTTCCACCCGTTATGTTCCAGAGCTCCTCCAAATTCCCTCCTTCGCAACACCTCTTCAGGCCCTCCTGGACCCATACTTTGAGGGCATTACCGCCGACTTTAAACAACACAAACAAAATTAAAACTCTGGGTGGGCTACACTCTGAAAAGTTAGAAGAGTCAGGAGCCAAATTTTGAGTCTGTGGACCTTGGTGAGTGTTTTACTCTCCCTTCATTTGCGGGCTACCCTCTAATTTTCTATGATACACTGTCCGTGTCACCCTCGCCCAGCAGGTCCTCAGACAGCATCTCCTCCCTGCCTCTTCCCCTTCGCCTGCCCTTTCAGGGCTCCTCTCAGCCTCACTCCCTTGCAGCAGCTGCTCTGACGAAAGCAGCCCATCAGGCTTCATAACATCCTGCAGGAGAGTTTTCCAAACTCTGACTCTCAGTGCATTCATGGTCTTGAAAAAAATTCCGTAGGTCCCAACCCACTTATGATTTTTTAACTTCCTATTTTAAAATTATTATAGATTCACAGAAGTTACAAAGAATGTACAGAGAGGCTCCGTGCACCCTCTACTCGGCTGCGCCCAATTTCTGATATAAGCTTGACCTTGGTATAATCCTCATAGTTATTCAGATTACATTGCATCACCACCCATGTATTATATACATGTATATAAAATTATGGTGTAAAAATGTCTAAATGTAATGTATAATATAAAATGTATTTCTTACTGTGAGTCGTGATCATCAAATTTTAAAATTTGGCCCAGACCTTTGTTCCAGAAAGTATGGTGGATGCACCAACAGCATCAGCTGGTTGCAAGTTTGTTAGAGATGCAGAATTTCAGGTTCCACCCCAAATGCACTGCACCAGAATTTGTATTTTAGAACAGAATCCCCAAAGGAGGAGTGTGTCCACTGAGGTCTGAGAAGCACCATCTTTGCAGAAAGCTTTCCTGAGTCTCCAAGAGGGTAACAGCCAATCCCTGCATTTCATTGAGAGCTGGGACTGAGGGCAACGACCTCTGCAAAGTTTGACTAGAGACCTGGTATTTAGGTTGTTTTCTCTGCCCGCTTTGTAGAAGGTGACCCTTGTCAGAGTCCACGGGGCATGGCTGCCACGAAAACGATGACAAAATCTACACTGGCAAGTTCTTTATTCTTTCAGGATTTTGTAATATTTTCCATTAGCAGCCAGGATGCAAAAATAATAATAATAACTGTGGTCCTTTTTAGTTTCCACAAAACAGTGATGTCTGGAGAGTGTTTAGCCCACAGTATTTTCTGCTTTGATAAAGGTGGTTGAAAGCGCACTGTTCCCTGACTGCTCTGTGCTACCACCACACGGGAGGTTATGTTTTCTTCCTTTTCCAAATAAGCAACCCAAAGAATACATATGGGGGAAAGTAAGAGAAACACATGGCCTTGTTCATTAAGATTAAAATCCTGTGTTTTGTGCCCATGATTTCCCGAGGTCTTATTCTGTGAACCTCATCAGTCTTCATGAGATTTGTGAGATAATTGGATATTATTTTGTAGTTTCTGTGTTTTCATGTTAAAAATAACATACATGAGAGCAATTCCAAGTGTGTAGGGCTTTCTAATATCCTGGTCTTTTTGTAGTGGGAAAACTGGGGAGGGAGGAGGGGAGAGGGAAGGGAAGGGAAGGGAGGTTTTTAAATGGCAGTGATCTAGTTCAGATTCATCCCACAAACTCCTAGCTGCTGTGTTTGAAGTAAGGCTAATTAATGTAATTAACACATTTCAGGCAAAATACCCCACCCAAGTATTAACAGAAGGTCTTTCATAAGAAAAAAATACAAAATGTGGTTCATTGTTTTATTTCTGCTTGGGGAGGCAATATTATGAAGGACCATGAAATCCTTTAATTAGACACAACTTAAAAGCCAGACAGAAAATTGAGATGCTGAGAATTCTACCTAGAGAAGCAATATGCATACTCAAGAGCATCAGGCAATGCACCACACACAGATGTTTCACAGTGAATTTAGATGATCTCATCCCACCGTAATATCACTCTGTGAGAACAACATGAAGGCACGCTTCTATCACACCAGGTACAGCCTCATAACGAGATTAAAAGTTTACCCAGGCAGGTGCCTCAGGCAAGATTTAAAGAAGAAATTCTGAACTTTTTTCTACTCTAAGTATTTCTCGTATGCACATACATTTTACAGTTAGAAGAGAAAGCAGGTGTTGGAGGAGGATGAAGCTAAAACTGCTCAGGGCGGGAGTGCCATGAACAT
>NW_006293001.1:2017623-2024005 GCF_000327345.1 Myotis davidii | reverse complement strand
CCCCCCCCTCTCTCTCTCTCTCTCTCTCTCTCTCTCTCTCTCTCTCTCTCTCTCTCACACACACACACACACACACACACACACACACACACACACGCACACACGCTACCTGGGAGGAATTTAAACTATGGTCCTTGCTTCTCTCCCCCACCATATATAGATGTACTAAATAAAATGGCTTTAGGTGTTAATCCTTCAACTGTTAGCAGAATTAACTAATTTCCAACTGTCTCAAGTGATGGTCATTTAAAATGACCTTTTTTAAAGTAAACATGGGACTTCATTTTATTCTCAACTGCACTGATATTTTTCTTTTTCTGCAGAATTTTTCATGTTTTCTCGCTACACCTCTCCCAAACAAACATACCAGGTACTACATCTACAAAGTAAAGTGCAATTTTGCTTGACTTAAAAATGGCATCATCATAAATAAATTCTGTAACTACGATACTTGGGACAATCACTGTGAATTTACTTGGGAAGAAAAATATTTTAGGATCCTGCCTTTTCCTAAGAGGAGCAGCTTGTAATTCTTCCTTTAAAAGCTGTCAGGATTTATTGTCCTTTGCTCAAGAACTTGTGTTGAGCTCCATTTTACAATATTATGAACTCTGGGTATTCAATAAAGAACTGACAATGATGAATGAGGATGAGTCCATCAAATACAGTGGGGCCTTGACTTACGAGTGTCCCGACTAACAAGTTTTTCGAGATACGAGCCATCTCTCTGCCGATTTTTTGCTTTGAGTTATTGTGATAACATATCGTGCTATGATGCTGGGCTATTACTATACCACCATAATGCTTAGTTTAGTGTACTTTTATTTTCATGTAGTCTTAAACTGGGCATAAATTAATTTATGCTAATATGACATTTTAAAAGAAAATCTAATTTTGAGGACACACACACACACACACACACACACACAAGCTACCTGGGAGGAATTTAAACCATGGCCCTTCTTCTCTTCCCCACCATATATAGCTGTACTAAATAAAATGGCTTTAGGTGTTAATTCTTCAACTGTTGGCAGAATTAACTAATTTCCAACTGTCTCAAATGATGGTTTAATGACCTTTTTAAAAGTAAACATGGGACTTCATTTTATTCTTAACTGCACTGACTTTTTCTTTTTCTGCAGAATTTTTCATGTTTTCTCGCTACACCTCCCCCAAACAAACATACCAGGTACTACATCTACAAAGTAAAGTGCAATTTTGCTTGACTTAAAAATGGCATCATCATAAATAAATTCTCTAACTACGATACTTGGGACAATCACTGCGAATTTATTGTCCTTTGCTCAAGAACCTGTGTTGGGCTCCATTTTACAATATTATGAACTCTGGGTATTCAATAAAGAACTGACAATGATGAATGAGGATGAGTCCATCAAATACAGTGGGGCCTTGACTTACGAGTGTCCCGACTAACAAGTTTTTCGAGATACGAGCCATCTCTCTGCCGATTTTTTGCTTTGAGTTGAGAGCTAAAATTCGGGTTATGAGCCAGCTTCAGATACCCCACCGCTAGTTGGCGCAGCGAACGTCACAGTGAACACCACAACATCAGCCCAGCATCATGTGTCATTGTAATGGTGAAAACTGATTTGACATGAACGTAATTTGAGTTACAAGCTCCGTCATGGAATGAATTAAACTCGTAAGTCAAGGCCCCACTGTACTTGGTGGCATCCTCAAGTACCAAATATTACCTTTTCATAATGCTGGACCGTTAACTCAAATCCAAGGACAACCTGTTATACCAGATTTTTACAGCCCATTTTAAGAGCCCCAGATTATTGTCCAATGTAATTATGTGATTCCAAAAGGAGCTCACGAGTAAGCATGAGACAATGAGACTCAATGTACCTACTGTGTAACTTATGAAGTGTCAAAGAAGATGACAAACAAAATCTGGTTACTAACATGAAAGAGGGAGCTGAGAAGACAAGTCAGTGTTGGGGGCAGAACTGGAGGTTGGGGGGAAAAGAAATATTAAAATCTATCCCACCTCCCCATCCTAAATATACCTCCTTACCACCACAATTTGGGGCCGGACAAGAGGATGGGGTATCAGAAAGAAAGAAGAAAAGAGAGAGGAGCAAAAGAGAAAACAGAAGGCTGGTGTCAGGGAGGAGGGAAGAGGTTTTTAGTCTTCAAGAGCAGAAGTCACAATGTATGCTGCATTCTCTCTCTTCCCTGTACCCCAACACCCTTGTCACAGTTCACTTGGCCTGTTATAACAAAATACCATAGACTGGGTGGCTTAAAAACAGACATTTTTCCTCACAGTTCTGAAGGCTTAGAAGTCTACAATCAAGGTGCTGGCAGATCCTGTTCTTGGTGAGGACCTGCTTCCTGGCTTGCAGACGGTTACCTCCTCCAAGTGTATGTTCCCGACCTCTTTTTTGTGCTCACATGGAAGTTCTTGGTGAGGACCTGCTTCCTGGCTTGCAGATGGTTACCTCCTCCAAGTGTATGTTCACGACCTCTTTTTTGTGCTCACAAGGAAAGAGAGAGAGAGAGAGAGAGAGAGAGAGAGAGGATCTGTCTTCTTTTTCTTATTAGGGCATAAATTTCATCATGGGGCCCCACCATCATGACCTCATCTAAGCCCACTTACTTCTCAAAGGTCCCACCTCCAAATTACCATCACATTGGGAACTAGGGCTTCAACATGAATTTTAGGGCGACACAAACATTCACTCTAGAACAGACCTTTCTCATCGTAGTTACACAGCTCCACCCAGAGAAGCATGGGACGTAAACAACTATTCTGATATGTCTTTTTTTTAAAAAAAAAAGTTAAAATAAGGAAAATATTTATTCACTAAAAATAGCTGTAATGTTGATTATAAGGGTGAATCATTTTGCTTACCCACTAATAGTGTCTATTTAGAAATGTGATAAAAAGGTATTCGACAAAACACTAAAATATTTATAATTATAAAATATTCCAAGTATATAAGCATATTGGAAAGTAGAGAAAATAACATAATGGACACCAAAAAATCAATAATAAATTTAAAAGATGTTAGCAGTTAGCCATATTTACTTCAGAGTGCTCTCTAGACTTTTTTAAAGATCCAACTAATGTTCCACATTCCTCCATTCTCTTTTCCCACAGCCCAGGATAGACACTGTACTGAAGTTGAGGCATTTAGCCTAGTTCATGGCACCTAGGTGGACACTACGATGCCCAATGCTGATGTGACGCCCCATCCTATGGCCCTTCAGGAAAGGATTTGTTCTCCCTGCTATTGAGGGTGTGAGGAAGAAGTACTATGGGGATAGAAGGGATTGGAAAATAGGCAGATCATATAGGGTCTTGTAGGCTATGGTAAGATATTTGGATTCTTTTTCTAATTGCATTAACTCTATCCTGCTGTTTGGACTAAAAGAGTTGGTTTGGTGTGGGGTTCGCTTGAAATTTTCATATTCAAACTCACAGAATAAAGTCTCATGTTTTAGCTTGAAATTTGAAGCTCTTTAGAGCTGCACATTCTTAACCTCTTCTACTCTGTCACCCACTATCTCCCACTTCCTTGCCCCATACCTACACCTTCTGTCAGACTGGTTGGCTGAACATGCTCAGAAGATATGGGAGATATTAAGTGCTGATATCTAGGCTCTCCTAGATCTCTTGGAAAACAAATGTCTGTGTATGGCCAGTCACTTGTGGTTTGCAAAAGGTCCCCAGGGTATTGTGATGCAGAGTGATGGCAATCCATTGCTTCGTGACTCTTGTAAGCAGAAACAGGTGGCAAAGTTGTCTGGGGAAAGTGTTTTTCAGAATCCTGTAACCAGCACCACAGAGTAGAATACAGAAGGATGGATTTGAATCTGAGAGACAGTAGTTAAATAAATGGTACAACATCCTTCCAGATACATATAAGGTTATGTTATGGTGAAAAACCCAACTTCCAAGACATAATTCAGATCTAGAATTAGGGGAGGTGGATACCATGCTGTGAGAGTGAACCTAGATTCCTGTGGAAGAAGTGGAGTCTGAGGAATCTTTGCCCCAGGCTTCACTGATGAAAGAATTGTGTAGCAGTTAAGAGAACACACTACGGAATCAGCTACATAGCTTTGAATGTCAGTCCCATCCACCTACTATTCTTAGATCTTGACATTAATCTTTTGTCCCATATTTTCCTTATTTGTAAGAGGAATCAACAAAGAGACAATTGCATTGGGTTGTGAGGCCCCAACGAGACACACAATGTAAACCATTTAGCCTAGTTCATGGCACCTAGGATGCCCTGGTAAGTCCCAGTGTCTTACTATATGTTTATAGGATCAGACTCTGAGAGGAACGCAAAGTGTCTGATGGGGACACTTTGTGTTCACAGTGGGAGGCAACTCTTCAACTTCCTGGTTGGAAAACGGTCTGTGGGTGGAATTCTCGGCTAGGATTCTGGGATGGGGAGAATGGATGTCACGAATGGGGAAAGGTATCCTGGAAGCAGGTGGAGCATCAATGAGTTTTGGTTGGAGATAGTGCTGGGTGCACGCAGAGGGGAGGGGCAGCATAGTCAGAAGTGCTTTAGAAGACCATTTCCATATCAAGACTTTGTACTAGCTGGTCTCTCAGTCTGACATGCTCTCCATGCCTGCCTCCTTCTCATCATTCAGGTCTTAGTCCTAATATCACCCACTTAAGGCTTTCCTAATCCCCTTATTTAATGTTATCCCTTATACCTACCTTGTTACCCTCTATACCTTGTTAATTTTTATGAAATTTATCATTAAGACCATTTCCATATCAAGACTTTGTACTAGCTGGTCTCTCAGTTTGACATGCTTTCCATGCCTGCCTCCTTCTCATCATTCAGGTCTTAGTCCTAATATCACCCACTTAAGGCTTTCCTAATCCCCTTATTTAATGTTATCCCTTATACCTACCTTGTTATCCTCTATCCCTTGTTAATTTTTATGAAATTTATCATTAACTGATATTATTTAACATACCATTGGCCTGGTGCACAAAATTCGTGCACGGGATGAGGGAGGGGTTTGGGGTGGGGGTTGGCCTGGTGCACAAAATTCATGCACGGGATGGGGGAAGGGTTTGGGGGGGGGCGGGATTCCTCAGCCCAGCTTGCATCCTCTCCCAATCTGGGACCCCTCGGGAAATGTCGGACCTAAACCAGCAGTCGGACATCCCTCTTGCAATCTGGGACGCTGCATGCACCAGTGACCATACTTTTCATACAGGTGAAAGGCATCTTGCTGTCCTATGGGCAGCTACATTTTCTTGCCCTGATTATAAAAAGTGGTACATAACGTGATCCTTTTGAGGCAGTAATACCATGTTGCAAAATTATAGTACAACGAAAGGCACAGTGCACGAATTCATGCACGGGTAGGATCCCTAGGCCTGGCCGGCGATCAGGCCCATCTGTGGGGCGACTGGTGGGCAGGGCAATCAGTGGGCCCCTGCTGGCACCCGCCTTGGCTGACAGCCTGGCGCTGCCTGCTGGCTGGCCCCGTCCCCTGATCACAGCCACTGGTCGCCTCCCTCTCAGGGTGAGGGTTGGGTGAGGGCAGATGCTCAAAACAGGAGCTGCCCTGGACCCATGGCAACTCCTCCATTGAGCGTCTGCCCCCTGGTGGTCAGTGTGCATCATAGTGACTGGTCATTCCTCTGGTCATTCTGCTATTTGGTTGATTTGCATATTAGGATTTTATTATATAGGATTTATCCCATTACACTAGATTTTAAACTTCTTGGAACAGTGCCTGAAACGTAGTTGGCACTCAATGAAAAACTTAAACTAAGAAAATCCAATGCCTTTAATTAAAATTTTTTTTTATTGATTTCAAAGAGGAAGGGAGAGGAAGAGAGAGATAGAAACACCAATGATCAGAGAGAATCATTGATTTTCTTTTCAGTGTTAGAGTAGCCTTGCCAGGTTTTAATTTTTAAATCTAAGAGACTGTCCCCAATATATAAGGTAGGGTCCCTAGGCCTGGCCAGTGATAAGGGCCAATCTGTGGAGTGAATGGCAAGCAGGGAAATCAGGGGGGCTACCGCTGGCACCCGCCTTGGCTGATGGTCTGGTGCTGCCTGCTGGCTGGCCCTGCCCCCTGATTGCAGCCGCTGGTCACCTCCCTCTTGGGGTGGGGATGGGGTGAGGGAAGACAATCAACGCAGGAGCTGCCCTTGACCTGTGGCAGCTCCTGCATTGAGCGTCTGCTCCCTGATGGTCAGTGTGCATCACAGCAACTGGTCGTTCCTCTGGTCATTCTGCTGTTTGGTTGATTTGCATATTAGGATTTTATTAGATAGGATTTATCCCATTACACTAGATTTTAAACTTCTTGGAACAGTGCCTGAAACGTAGTTGGCAATCAATGAAAATCCAATGCCTTT
>NW_006293001.1:2011655-2016884 GCF_000327345.1 Myotis davidii | reverse complement strand
GCTAAATGAGTGTTTCTTCCTCTAACTATATTGCAAATGTGTCTGCACGTATGCTCCTGGGACTGAGGTCTACCCTTGCTTTCTGTTTGGCGATATCTATTCTGCTCCTCTGAGCCTTCTGTGGTCCTGGGCACACTGCCTGGGTTCTCTAAACCTAAGCTAGTCCCTTTTCCCTTTTTCTGGCTGCCTCTGTGAAAAAAAAATCATATAAACCCTTTCCTTTTCACAGAAGTAGCCTCCAGTTTGGGATATACGATAAAAAATGGGCCTTCCTTTTTTTGACTGGGCAGCATGATTATCATGATATTTCTTTGTAATGCTATCAAACACCACCTGCTCAGTGAGCACATTAGCATTTTAAGGATATTTTCTGTGGTAGAAGCATATTAAGTTTGAGATATGATACAGGATTTGTGTTTCAGTTATCTATAGCCTCTGTAGATAGCCAATAACTGCAATCATGAAGAAGAAAAACTTCATACTTAAAAAATTATATTGCATAAAACTAGACAATCAAAAGGATGAAATTTCACTCAGAGAAACTTCTAGAAACTGATGAGAGCTAAATGATGAACTATCTCAATGAGAATATCAGAGAGAACAGTAACTTCATTACTTCCATTTAGGATAAGTGGAATGAGGCAATTTCAGCCTGAAGAGAATGAATATGGGCTGTCTGATCACAAGGAAAGTGCCTCCTGGGAAAAGGTACTGGGAAAATGATGAAAGAAAAAATGTATTTTTGGCTTTCAAAAATATACAGCTCTGCACTGTTTACTGTCATGCAGGGTAGTCATGTACTGCTAGCAATACAGAGGGTAGATATAAAATTGTGTTGATGGGAAGAAAAACTTAAAAATGAGAAGTAGCAAAGTGCACGCAATCTCCTGACCCCTCCATTATTCCACAGCACACTCCTGGCATAAATATTCTGTATCCGCCATGGACAAGGTCAGCAGAAAGGGGCCTGTTTTGGCCAGCCATCATAGAGCATTAACAAATATGAGCCCCACCCCCACACCATATTACCTATTTGTAGGTTAGCCTAGGAGAGGTTGGGAAAACCTAATTTTTCTAAGTTGTCATAAACATATCAAGGGACCTCTAGGCACAGGAAACGCCATAGGGAGTATGTATCCTGAGCTCTGGGAGCAGCCTTGCCCACCACGAACGTCGATATCAACCAAAGGCTTTGCTACCTCTCTCCAGGCTTCAGCCAGCCCAGCTAAGCCAGCTCTAAGCTAAGTTATTGGAGAAACTAAAGATGTATCTCCACTGTCACCTTTCATTTGCATTCTAGGATAGTAAGAGAAGATTTCTTTACATTTTAGAGTCAAGGTCTTTCTCCCTCTCTGAAAGGGAGGATGAACTGACGTGTGAACAACCTATACAAGTTGAGTTTCATAATTTGAGGGTTCCTCTCCTGTGGTGCAATACCATTGCATGTGCAGGCTGAGAGTAGGTCCTTACTGAATTGGATTGCTCCCTAGGGATTGACACTCATGGCTAATATGCTCAATGAATAATAAATGTTTTTTCTCTGATCCAGAGACCTTGTGTTTCCTGTTTAAAAATGTATGCATATGTGTGTGCATATATATTATTTATTATACATACACAACACACACTTGCACATTTAACCCAAATAGAACATCACCATCAACTCTTAGATTGGGAAAAATAACATTTCTTAAACATAAAGTGTCTCGTGAATTGAAATAAGCACATGGCCCATTTCCTTCTTGTGACGGTTAATTTTATGTGTCAACTTCTCTGGCCTATAGGGTGCCCAGATATTTGGTTAAACAGTATTCTGGTTGTTACTGTGAGAATGTTTTCAGATGAGATTAATGCTCAATCAGCAGACTGAGTAAAGCATATTGCCTCCTTGATGTGGGTGGGCTCCATCCAAGTAGTGGGAGGTCTGAATAGAATGAAAAAGCGGACGCCAAGCAAGAGAGGATTCTTCCTGCCTGACTGCCTTCGAACTAGGATATTGTTTTTTCCCCCTGTCTTTGGACTCGAATTGAGATGTTTACTCGTCCAGGGTCTTGAGTCTGCCAGCCTTTGGACTGGAACTACATTATTGGTCCTCTTGATTCTCAGGAATTCAAATTTGGACTGGAATTAAACCATCAGCTCTCCTGGGTCTTCAGTTTCCCGATTCACATTGTAGATCTTGGTATTTGCCAGCCTCCATAATTGCATGAGCCAACTGCTTAAAATTATCCATCTATCTATCTATCTATCTATCTATCTATCTATCTATCTATCTATCATCTACCTATTTATCTATGTATATCCATATCCTTTGGGGGTTTTTTGCTAGAGAATCCTGATTAATACAACTGCCTTGAAATAAAAGAAATCCAAACAGCAGCAGCTTGATTGCTTTATGCTATAATGTCCCAGTTTCCACATACTGTACATCTAGAGATGAAAGGACACATACAAATACAAGAAACCTCAATGAAGTTGCTCATTCCTTGAAACCTATGCACATCTCTGTGAATAGTACTTCATTATAGTTTCTTTATTTGAGCCATTTGGGATAAACTCTTTTGTAATTTCTCT
The DNA here is from genome assembly GCF_000327345.1 of Myotis davidii. Taxonomy (NCBI): domain Eukaryota; kingdom Metazoa; phylum Chordata; class Mammalia; order Chiroptera; family Vespertilionidae; genus Myotis; species Myotis davidii. The sequence goes on along the minus strand of NW_006293001.1, from coordinate 2,014,310 downwards.
ACTCTATAACTTAGTATCATAGTTAAAGAAAACTTATATGTATAATACATATATATTATCATATATTGATATGCATACATTATACATTGATACACATTGATATATATATCAATGTTGTACCACAAACCATAAAGACAAGACTGTTGCTTTCATTTACAATGTAAGGTCACAAGAAAATTTCACTTCCAACCTAATAATGAATAAAAACTTAAAGAAGTCAAATAATTTAGAAGATCATAACTTTTCTTGAAGCTGACAGAGTGCTATCTCAGAAGCAGCACACACGAATAAAAATGAATTATTTTACCTTTGGCAGAGCATGGGAGGTGAGGGAGCAAGCATAGAAGTGAATATGAAAAAAATTTGCTAGCCGAAAACCGGTTTGGCTCAGTGGATAGAGCGTCGGCCTGCGGACTGAAAGGTCCCAGGTTCGATTCCGGTCAGGGGCATGTGCCTGGGCTGTGGGCACATCCCCAGTGGGGAGTGTGCAGGAGGCAGCTGATCGGTGTTTCTCTCTCATCGATGTTTCTAACTCTCTATCTCTCTCCCTTCCTCTCTGTAAAAAATCAATAAAATATTAAAAAAAAAAAACACAACAAAAAACACAAATAGAGCATTGTTTTAAAAAAAAAAAAAATTTGCTAAAATAGCTATAAACTAGAGGCCTGATGCATGAAATTTGTGCAAAAGTAGGCCTTCTTTCCCCCAGCTGCCGGCACTGGCTTCCCTCTGACACCTGAGGCCTGGGCTTCCCTCCGGCCACCAGTGGTATCTGTAATAGTATAATCTCTCTTATGTTACAGTATTTTTAAAATATATTTTATTGATTTTTTGTAGAGAGGAAGGGAGAGGAATAGAAAGTTAGAAATATCAATGAGAGAGAAACATTGATCAGCTGCCTCCTGCACACCCCCTAGTGGGGATGTTCCCCGCAACCGAGATACATGCCCTTGACCGGAATTGAACCTGGGACCCTTCAGTCCGCAGGCCGATGCACTGAGCCAAACCGGTCAGGGCCAAAATATCAATTTTAAAGATCTGGAAGCCCCAGACACAGGGAAGTTTAAATTCAGTATCAAGCTTTTTTCCATAGGCCTCCTCTATAAGCTCATGAGAAAAACTGGGGTTGGGGAGGGACTGGAGAGAGCCCTGCCCAATCGCATCAATTTGTAGGATGTAATTGGCTGCCACTGGGAAGAAAGCCATGAAACACTGCCCATTTCCCTCATCCCTTGTTTCATGTGAAGCAAAAGCTTTAAGTCAGTGCATTTAGGTAGCAAAAACTCTTCCCTCTTAGGCCTCTGGGAGAAAGACAGACATAAAACCCATATACTTCTAGGGGTGGAAAAGCCCTGGCTTCATCTGGATTACAATAGTAATCAATGAAACATAAACTGTTTCTCTTAAAAGTATAAAAACATACTTAAAATTTGAAAATTTGAAGTTGTGAGACTTAGTCCCATGAACAATATCCATAATATTAAGAAAAATTCTTTGGTTTCTGAGATTTAATGGTAATCTACCTACTGTAAAGTCAGTGCAGGAGTTTGATAAAGTTTTTTAATGTCAAATCATGGCTCATTTAAGGTTGTTATTTAACTAGTGTGAGCCATGTCAAACAAGTAAGCAAAAACACAAAAAGCAATTTAGAAGAAAAACATAACACTAATTTTTGAAAACCAGTAAATGATGTGGAAATTGTCAGAATGACTTGGTAAGCAATTTGTGCTTCATCTCATGTTTCTTGTCAATAATACATTTACCATAAATATGGTTACACTAGGAAAAAAGAGGGTTTATATATATATATATATATTTAATATATTTTATGATTTTTTACAGAGAGGAAGGGAGAAGGATAGAGAGTTAGAAACATCGATGAGATACATTGATCAGCTGCCTCCTGCACACCCCCTTCTGGGGATATGCCTGCAACCAAGGTACATGCCCTCTACTGGAATTGAACCTGGGTCCCTTCAGTTTGCAGGCCAATGCTCTATCCACTGAGCCAAACCACTTAGGGAGGGTTTATATTTTTAATGGTAATATTTATAACTTAAATTATAGTATTGGTTTCTAAGTATTTTGAATATTAACTCCTTTTACAACCATTATGTCCATTTATTTCTAAGACAGTTGGAAGTAGGATATCTAATCTTAGTTATGTGTCACTTTGTCACCAGAACCTCAAGGGCTATGATGAGAATTACAAAAATTCTCTGATAATAAAATTGATTAAAAATTTAACAATAGCCTGGCTGATCTGGCTCAGTGGTTGAACGTCCACCTATGAACCAGGAGGTTCGATTCCTGGTCAGGGCACATGCTCAAGTTGCTGGCTCAATCCCCAGTAGCGGGTGTGCAGGAGATAGCCAATGACTCTGTGTCATTGATGTTTCTATCTTTTTCTCCCTCTCCCTTCCTCTCTCTGAAATCAATAAAAGCATATTTAAAAAAATTTAACAATAAACCTATATTAGATAAAATTTTAGCAAGGAAGATTACCATGAAATAAAATGGTTAAGTATGAGAATAACCCTCCAAATCTTGGAAATTTGGGATTAGAAGAAAGAGGAAGGAAGCTCTTCAGTAAGCATGGCAAAGCAGGAAAAATTCTTTGGCTACAGAACCAAAGGCAGAGGGAAACAGAAAAAA
>NW_006293001.1:1977140-2011587 GCF_000327345.1 Myotis davidii | reverse complement strand
TCAAGTATTTCCATTTTTTCTAATAAAGGGAGGTAATGCTGTGAGGAAATGGTAACTTGTACAAGACAATACAGCTAATAGATACAGAGACCTGGGTTTGAACTCAACTTAGTGTGACTCAAAAGCTCATTTTTTTTTTCCACCCAATATTTTCAAACTGGTTTCTTGATACAATCAGTTAGAAAGCTTCTAAAACATGCTAATGTTCATTCCTTACCTCAGGTTTCTAATCAAATTGGTCTGGGAGGGAAGCAAAGACAAAAAAAATGGTCTTTGCTTTTGTTTTTTAAATTTATCTTTATTGTTGAAAGTATTACAGATGTCCCCTTTTTCCCCATTGACCTCCTCTACCTGGCACTCCACCAGGCCCCCACCACACTATTGTTGTGTCCGTGGGTTATGCATATACTAGTATGTATATTAGTTCCTTGGTTATTTCCCCCTAACCCCACCCTGAACCTCCCCCTTCCTTTTGAGAATCTTTCTTTCTTAAAGTCCTCCAGATGTTCCTCCTCTACAGCTAGGGTGAGAAGCACTGCTCTAAACTGGCTGACTCTCAGAACCTAAGAAGTGCCAAAAAAAAGTGACAGTAATAGCATGGGCAGGTGGTATGGGTTATATGCATTTGGACATATCTTATGGAGGAATCATTAAAATAACTCATTTTGATCAATACAAATACCTATATTGAGTTGAAGAGATTTTCTTCATTTGGAGCTCCTGTATTCAGTTAATCAGGGAAGCTTTTTTGTTTTGTCAGTAATTATAGGGTTATAGCTTAAGTAACAGAATGTTTAATCATTGGACTCTAATAGCTTCTTTGCCATAAGAGGGTGATAATGATTAAGGGCCAATCATAATACCTGTTATGGATTTTTCACCAGAGATTGTCAATGAATACCATTAAGTCCACAACTAGAACAGGGCTTCTTGTGAAATAGTCAGCTCAGATAAGAATTTGACCCTTATGAATGTATATAATAACATATAGGTACTATTTACTGAGATCTTACTTGATGGCAGGCTGTATTAAGAATTTTAGAAATTATTTACTTAGTCCTCCCAACATCCCTGTGAAATAGCATTATAACGTTTATTTTATAGATGAGGAACTTGAGTTGAAGGAGTTGACACAAGTTGCCCAAAGTTTTACTTGCTGGAGCCAGAATTCAAACCAGGTCAGTCTGACTTGATAGCCAGTGTTTTAAATCTTAATTTTATACCGGCGAAATAACAAACATGATATGAGAAAAATAATAATCCTTTGCTGAAGTTTAAAATGGGAGAATGTTTGTCTGGCATCCCATCGGCCTACCCCAATTCCACGTAGCTATAAGAGCTAAAACTTCTACCCCCAAGAGAATCAGCCTAGAAGGTGAGGTGGAAAATCACTCTGTTGTTCAAGGCCAGAAATTCCAGGTGAGTCCCTGGGTCACTGCTCCCTGGACCCTGGAATCAACCCTGAACAGGTCCCTGGAATGCTGGAATGCTGGGTGAGATCCCCTACCTGAGCGTGAGCACAGAAATGGGCAGAAGATCCATCTCCCTGTCCTGCTGTCCCACCCTGACCAGCTCTACTATTTTGTATGTTGGTATCAAGTCAGGCCTCCCCAAGGGTAACTATAGCTGGTAAGCACTGAGATTGATGTTTCTCAGGGGGCATCTAGCCCTAGTCCTCTTAACGCTGACAAACCCAGCTCACCTGCTGTCCCACACGTCTGTTGGAAAATCCCAGCATGCTTAGGTTTGGCAGATAAAATATAAGAGCCCAGTTAAATTTGAATTTCACACGAACCAGAGTAATGTTTTAGCTTAAATATGTCCCAAATATTGCATAGGACATACTTAGGCAAAAAAATTATTTACCTGAAACTCTCATTTTAACTGGATGTTCTATATTTTTGTTTGTGTACCTGGCAACCCTAGCATGCTTAGTCACCAAGACGAGGCAGGTCTGAACATCAATGTGGGAAGAAGGAGATGAAATATCCAAACCTTATCATAGCAGAATGCATACAATAAAGTCTCTAATAGAAAACTTTAATTTAAAGGAGTTTTCTTGTTTCAGTGTCAAACTTTTATAAGCATTGGTGGAAATTGGCTTAATTAACTCGAGGTAATAAAACATGCCATGATTTGCCTTTCTGCTTAATGGCACTCATAGAAAAACTGCTTAACTATATTATATTAAAAAATGCTCTTCTTGTGCTTTTCTCTCTAACTGCAACCTTGGATAAGTCTTTCTTTCTTTCTTTAAAAACCTATGAAAGAAAAGTTCCTGGCAGTGCCATTATAAAAATAAGACATAATGTTTATGATAATATAAAATAATAGTAGTGAAACTCATTGTTCAGAAATGCCAAGATTTTAAAACAAAATTTTATTAATTCTTGCAACATTCACTTGAAGGAATTATTACACTATGGATTTTTCAGATTAGAAAAATGATTCAAGTGATGATAATTATCTTCTTTGTCAAAACAAGAGATTTGTTACTATGTGTTAGTCTCACTACAACCTCCCCATCCCAGAGACTTCACTCATGGCGCCCCAGCTTCATAAATCCCAACCCAATTGCCTGGAGTTACTAAACAGTTAAAGACACTGAAAAATAAAAGCTGAAGAAAATTCTGGCAAGTTATTTTAGAAAAGTGTCAAGGAATATCACAACTATTTAGTAACTCATCGAATTCTCAGGGGGAGGAGGGAGAGAGTGAGAAGAGCACATTCAGCACTTCCTCAGAGCTCAGATATAAAATGTGCCTTGCCCTCAAGTGACTCGTGAAAAATGAAATTAAATCTGATATATGTAAACGAACTCTGGTTGCTCAGGCTGGATAAATTGTGACTTGTGTTTTCCTGGCATTTTGTTCCTCCATCTATTACAGTGCTGCTAACATACACATGTGTGTTAGGTGAGGTGTGTTAGGTTAGGAGCCACATGTGAGGTGGCTCCTAAATGTCACTCAAACACGCCTCTTTGCCTTCGTGGGTTATATGACTTTAATTAGTCTTCATACCATCAATCTCTGAGATCCCTAAATACTTGCTTAAATTCTGTGTGTGAGGCTTTAGGCACGCACTAAGCCGTGTCACAGTCAGAGCATGGCGTGTGTGTCCCGGGGAGCAGGGGCACCTTGGGGGAGATAGTGGCCTTCATTCTGCTTGACTAGGTCACAAGTGGTTTGAACATCCACTGTGTTTGATAACGTGGTCATGTGACTCTTTCTACTGTTCTAAAGTGAATGTCCCCAAGCCCATAAGTGGCACATAATGTTTCACAGTGAATTGAGGCTTTAATCAGGGAGCAAATGACCCAAATTGGTATGTTTGTGAACATACTCCATCTACACAAGCCCTTTAATAAAAGAAGCCTCTGGAGGTGCTGGGGGAGGAGGGTTGATGATGGAGGGGGGTACCTCAGACAATTTACTGTGTAAGCATGTGTCTTTTCAGCAGTTTTTCCCTGCATGAGAATTACCCTTAGACTGAGTAAATCCAGAGATTAGTCTGGAGTTTCTTTTGTGCACAAAATGCGGCCTATTTTGTCCATACCTAAGCCCTTTCCTGAAAATGGGTTTCTAATATTATGTCTAAATTCCTTGTTCACTGAACCTACAAGGAACATCTGGAGCAATGGAATTAAAGGATTAAACTCAGCCACTTGTGCTAAGTCTTTAAATGCCTTATGGAGCACAGTTTACATAGCAACCCAGTCCACAGTTGGAATTGCACGACTCAATTGCTTTTGGAGAGTCTTAGAGACTCAGGTGTTAGGAGAATTTTTTCTTAACTGTTTTCCTACTGTAGCAACAGGCCCAGTGGCATCATAATTCCTCCTGGTGCGCACCATTAGGTTTTCACATGTGGTTGTGTGCATTTATGTTGTGTATAGGCTTCATTTAAAATATTACCAGGTGACCTCATGTGATCCTGGCTTGGAGATAAGGTCCCCTTTGGACATCATGGACAGTTTCTTGAGTAATCTCATCTCACAGCTTGTTAGAACTGAATAGCACTCTAGAAATATATATTAGCATATTTATACAGGTGAGAAAAATGAGGTCAAAAAAAATAATAATAATTAGGAATGGCTAACATTTGCTGAGTACTCGCTACATGTTGGGAACAACAGCTTTTCATGCGTGACTTCTTTCATTCCTCACAGCCAGCCTGTGAGTTCTGTACTAATATTTTCCTTAAGATGTATGTACTTTTATGCTATATAATTTCCCCTCTCTCCTGGGGAGCATATTTGTTCAGCATAAGTTGCCCATCTTTCCTATATCATCGATTATTAGCTGTCTCTTTGATCATGTCTATCAGAAAGCAAGCATGGTGTGAGTTCTCCCCTTTTAAAAGATAAAACAACAACAAAGCCTTCTCTTGAGTCCACTATCCTTACTGGCTATCATTCTATTTTTTACTCCTTTTCGCAGAAAAACACCTTGGAAGAGCTCAGCCAATTCCTCTAATCCCATTTCTTCTTAAATTGGCGTTTGCTCACATTGCTCTGCCCCAACTGCTTGTGCACGTCACCAGAAACCTTTATGCTACTAAAGCCACTGGCCAATTTTCCGTCCTCATCTTATCTGACACTACCAGTAGCTTTCAACAAAATTATTTCCTCCTCCCTGAAACACTGTTTTCCCCAACACTGCACTTGATTTTCCTCCTATTTCCCGGCTCACCAGTCTCCCTTAGCTCCTTCCTGTTCATGTTAGAGTGCCCGGGCTCAGCCATTACACCTCCTGGTTTTTGATCCACATACAGATCTTTGCAGATGTCACTCACAGCTTTAAATAATTTGTAGATTTCATATTTTCTACTGGCCTTTCTAGATTCCCTCCCCACCCTGTTCTCGTGGAGGCACAGCAGCGTGCTCCCTTGACCTTTAATTTTCATTTGGGTTTGGCCTGTGGGAGGCACTGGCAGGAGATAAGAGGGTAAAGGAAAGCCGGGTTGGAGTATGTATTCCCTACCAGGTGGCCACAGATGGGCTGCATTCCTCTGTTAAAGGCCATATCTCTTGTCAGGGCATCTGCCCACACAGCCACCCTCTTCAGGACTGATGAGTGTTCATTCCACTTGCCTTTTACACCAGGGATGTTAACAACTCTGGATTATTTCACCAGTCCTTGTTGTGTTCCTTGAGTACTGCCCACACCCTTGTAAACATTTCTTTTCTCAATTATTTAGTCTGAACATGCCTTCTATGTCCTGCTAGGACCTTGATTGATGGATGGTCTACATTCTGACACTTCTAAGTTCAGACCTCTCATCCTTGAGCACCAGACCCCTACATCCATCTTTACTGAATCCAAAACTCAACTTTGTGTTTTACTTTCAAACCTACTCTACCTGCAGCCTTCACCATCCAATTGATGACAACCCCAGCTTTCCAATTGCTCAGACTAAACACCCTGAGTGATCCTTGAGTCCTTTACTCTCCTACAACATCTCATCCAATACATTAAGACATTTTGTAGGCTCTTCCTTCTACATATACAGGGTGGGGCGAAAGTAGGTCTACAGTTGTTCATATGGGAAAAATATAATAACAAATAATCATATAAAACCAAACTCTGTGTTTCATGTACTGACAACTGTAAACCTACTTTGGCCCCACCTTGTATTATAATTCTACCGATTCTCACCTCCTCTGCTCCTATCACCTGTCCCAAGCCACCATTATTTCTTTCCCTCATTTATTGCAATAAGTTTTCTTATTGGTCTCTCTTATTATACTTTTATCACCTGTAGTTTACTCTAGACCAGAGTATGCCACTGTGGAAACCCTCATCATGCTGGATGTTCAAGGCCAAGACCAATTTCCCAGTTGCAGGTGCAAAAGCAAGGACACAGCAATCTTACTATACACTGGGCAGGCATGCCCTTCTAGAACCCAGATACTGATGTCACTATTTGGACAAGAAGCTTCTTTTGTCTAAGTTAGCATAAAGTATACTACGACCAGCCAGTGCATGACTGGCTGCCTACTTTAGGGGACTGCTTCGAAGAACTATTTTGTCTCATAGCTCCTTGTTAGCAATGGCTACGTGGGCTACAACAAAGACTCTCTTATATACCCACCACTTCTCATATCTTCTCCATCCAATACCCAGTGTCCAAGGAGGTCCAGTCACCGGCAGAGGGGTTCAGACCCAACAGTTAGGGTAGTAGAGTAGGATAAAGGAGTGAGTACTCCCACAATTGGTGCTGTGAGCAGGATCAAGGAAGAACTTACTCCCACAGCCACTCCCTGACCAAAACCCTGCAATGGATCCTACATCATTCAGAATAAAAGCTTAAGTTCTTTCAATTGTCTGCAAGGTTGTACGGACTTGATTTCCATCTGACCTTCTCCCCTCTATCCCCCTCTCACTCTGCTCCAGGCACACCGACTTGTTTGCGGTTCCTAGAACATGCCAGGCATGCCTTCATTTTAGGTCATATAAAAATCAGGATTGACTTTTCTGGAGTAAGGTGAATCTTCCCTCTGAGAACTGTTTGTCTAATTCCTTCAACTCCTTCAAGCCTTTGCTCAAATGTCCCCTTCAAAACGAAGCTGATTCTAATCATTCAGTTAAAGCTGCAACTTCTCTTCCTTTCAGCTCTCTCAATACTCTGTTCCATTTTTTTCTTCCTTATACAAACATGCATCATGTTAATACACTCTATAATACTAATTGCTTATTTAATATGTTCATTGTTTGCCATGTTAACCCCTCTCATAGCTTATGGGTAAAGATCTTTTACAAAGAAGACACAAAGCAAGTCTAAAAATAATTTGAATTGAATGAAAATGAAACCAAAACATATCAAAATTTGTGTAAGACTGATCTAACAAATATTTCTTGGGTTAACACTATGAATCAAGCGCTGTCGTCTTCTTTGATCCATGAGGAATGTAGCAGCTTATAGTTTAATATACAAATAGAGATTTCCAGATATCTTTTAAAAAAATTGATTTATAGTTAAATTCTATTGTGGTCAGAGAATATACTTGATATGATTTTAATTCTTTTAATTTTTTAAGATTTGTTTTGTGGCCCAGGTTATGGTCTCTCTTGGTGAATGTTCCATGTGCACTTAAAATGAATGTGTATTTTGTTTTTATTAGGTGGAAGATCCTACAAATGGCAATTATGCTGAGCTTATTCATACAGTTGTTGTTCTATACCCTTACTATTTTTTTTAGATTTCTCTGTTCTATTGATTACTGAGAAAGGAATGTTACATCTTCAATTATAATTGTAAATTTATTTGTTTATTTTTTTCTTTCAAATCTATCAGTTATTGCTTCAGGTATGTTGATTCTGTTGATAGATACATAAATATTTAATAGTGCAATAACCTTTAGGTCCATCCACGCTGTCACAAATGGTAAGATTTAATTCCTTTTTATGGCTCACTAATATTCCATTATATATATGTACCACAACGTTTTGGCCACTCATTTATTGATGGGCACTTGGGTTGCTTTCATATCTTAGCTATTGTAAATAATGTTGCAATGAATGTAGTCAGGCAAAGCCAAATATTGTATGATTTCACTTATATGCAGAATCTGAGGAACAAAATAAATGAACAGACAAAACAGGATCAGACTCATAGGTGAATTGAATGAAAATGAAACCTCTGACTTGTAACATTTCTGATGAGTAGTCTGCTGTAATTCTTTTTTCTTCTGTACATAATGTTTCTTTTTGCTTTTGCTTCCTGCAAATTTTTCTGTCTTTGGTTTGTAGTACTTCGATTAGTAGTGCAAATATTTGTGTCTTTGTGGTCATCCTGCTTGATGTTCTATGGGCCTCTTAGATCTGTGACATGTTCTTACTAATTTTGAAAAATTTGGAGACATTTTCTCCTCAAATATTTCTTCTGCTCCATTATTTATTTATTTATTTATTTATTTATTTATTTATTTATTTATTTATTTATTTTTAGAGAGAGAAGGGACAGAGAGAGAGAGAGAGAGAGAGAGAGGAAAACATCAACTTGCTGTTCCATTTATTTATGCATTCATTGGTTGCTTCTTGTATATGCCCTGATTGGAGATAGAACCCACAACCTTGGTATAACAGGATGATATTATACCCAACTGAGCTATCTGGCCAGGGCCTGCTTCATTTTCTTTCCTCTTTTTGGGACTCCATTTTTAGATATGTTAGAACTTTAATATTGTGCTTAGCTTTTGGGTACTCTGTTCTTTTTTAAAAACACATTCATTTTTTTCTCTTTGTGTTTTATTTGGAATGGTTTAATTGATCTGTCTTCAAGTTCACTGATTTATTTCTCAATTCTTATTTGTGCCAAAAATGGAGTCTCTCTCCATTCTCTTGCCCCTTTCCATGGGACTGACAGACTGCTGTTGCTTGTGGCTCACTGTTAGTGTCACAGTGGAGACAGACAGGGTTCTCTTTTCCTGGCTTGAATCTTAAACAGATCTTTTATACCTTGTCCTTGAGGGTGGTGCTTTTTCAGCATTCCGGCCCCTTTCCCTGTTGCTTGTACAAACTGCCTTCTATCTGGGGTTGGTCTTGGGTGAGATAGAGACTTTTGCTGAATTGTAGTAGTAACCAACTTCTGCATATGCGTGCAGGATCCTCAAGAGCAGAAGGTTTACCTCCCCTGATGGAAATGGATCCATGCCTGAGTTCCACACCCAGAGGGACACAAGTTTTATTTCCACGTATTCCCCGGAAGCAGTGCTGTTTGACTCAGGCTGTGGGGATGAGACAGTTTGTTGTCCTTCTCCAGAGGCTTCGTAGAAGAGAAGGGTCCTAAGGAGCAAAGGATATGGAAATTTACTCCCCAACTCCTGTGATTTGCTTAGGCCTATTCCAGAGAGAATTAACTCCCTGGCACCTTTGGTCTAGCCCCGTGGTCGGCAAACTGCGGCTCACGAGCCACATGCAGCTCTTTGGCCCCTTGAGTGTGGCTCTTCCTAAGCCTTAGGAGTACCCTAATTACTTTAGTCACAGTGTACCTACCTATATAATTTAAGTTTAAAAATTTTGGCTCTCAAAAGAAATTTCAATCGTTGTACTGTTGATATTTGGCTCTGTTGACTGAGTTTGCCGACCACTGGTCTAGCCCAAATGTGAGTCATACATCTTTCTGTAGTTGAAGAGAGCTTTCTGGAAGACAGTTTCAGGTGTATTCAGTAGGAGTCATCACTGTGTAAGGAACAGTGAGTGCTGAAAGGATGTGGTCAAGGCACAGACATTGACTACTACACATGCTCTACCAGGGACAGAAATGCCCATTCTGTGTGCCTCTCCCAAACTCCAAATGTTGGTCTTGGCATTTGTGAATCATGCATGATCAGGCTTTGCTGTGGTCCAAGTGAGCTGAAGTGAGCCAAAGTAAAAAAGTCTGGGCAGAAGGAACACTTTAAGCTGAAAAGCCATCAGATGCCAAAGCTTTCCCAACATATGACAATGGAAAACTATGACTTTTTCTTCTTTGATCAAGTTTCAGGCAGATAATGAGATGAAATAGTTTAAGTTTTTCTAGAGGACTAGAGCCACCAATGAAAAAAAAGAAATCAGTTTCCATGCCCATATTGTTGGTTTGTAGTGGGACTATGAAATCACATGACATAGGAATGGTTATTACTGTTTATAGCACTAACTTCAAATATTATAAATAAATTAAAGAGCAGACACAGGAAAGGAAAATGTGGCTGGAATTAAGGTCTGTTTAACTATACTGCACCAGCACTGACCCTCCTAGAAGAGGTAAACCCATGGCATTTTCTGATACTGTAGTGAGTGAGTTACAGGTGGGCATAAGATGGGCCTAGGAGCAGGGCTGAATTTCTCCCTATACAAAAGCACTGGTTTGAGCCAGGTATGGAAGCCCAGAGAAGTGGATTAGTTTAGGGGGAGTATACTGTGAGAAGAGTAGATATTTGTTTGTTGTTGTTTTGCCATCCTATATCCATTTACCCTTCTTGTAACAATGCTTGCCTTTCTCTTTGAGAAAGAACTGTCAGTTCCTGAGTTTCCAGTGGAGTTGACTCTACCCTCAACTCAAGGGTGGACATGTGGCTCAAATCTGATGATTAAAGCATTGCATTCTTTAGTCACAGTGATTTGTTTGTTGTTGGACACATGATGCAATCAGAATCAATGAGGAGGAATTAAATTTTGCTGTAATTATTAGAATTTGAATTCTAATAATTCAAATTCTGTTGAATTTGACCCAGAAGATGTGAGCCTGGAGTTACAGAAGGACATGATAAAGGGCTAATTTCTATTAAATTTGACCCAGAAGATGTGAGCCTGGAGTTACAGAAGGACATGATAAAGCGCTTCAGGATGAAGTCACCGAACAGAAGGAAGGGGCAAGAGATTAAGAAATAGTAACATCATTCCCCTCCCACTTTTTTTTTCTGGAGCCAATACAACCCTGGGTTTTTAGCTATGTGGGCCAATAAATTCCTATTATTTTTATTGTTTTAAGTTGAAATTTCTGTCACTTGTAAAAGTAACAGAAAAAGATTCCTTCCTGACTGATATATTGACTCAGGCAAACCCTCTAGCAGCCACAAGGTAATGGAAAACCAATGTGTTCACCTGGAGCTTTGTGTTGATGCCCAAAGTCTATTACTAAGTTGCTTGACTAAAGAAACCAAGTTAGACAGAGTACCAAGGGTGCCGACTTTAGGACAATTAAGCCTTTTTCTTTTTGCTTTAAATAAATTTTTTATTTTGGACTAATTATATATTTTTAAAAAATTACAACGGCATTACAGAGAGCTCCCATAAACTCTTCGTCTGGTTTTCTTTACTGTTCACATTTCACATAACCATGGCACACTTACTTAAACTACACGTTTCATTTGGGTTTCATATTTACCCCCACTAATGCCTTTCACTGTCTCAGGATTCCATCTAAAATACCACATTGCATTTAGTTGTCATATCGTCTTAATAATCTTCTGGTCTGTGGAAGTTTCTTCTTTTTCCCTTGTTTTTCATGACCTTGACAATTATGAAGAGCACTGGTTTTGTATTTTTCAGAATATCCTTCAATCTGAGTTTGTCTGATGTCTTTCCCATGATTAGAATGAGATGATGGGTTTTAGGGAAGGACACCACAGAGGTGAAGTAGGTAAAATGCTAACAGAGTTGATTAGATGGTGAGGAAAGGAATACACTGTGCATACCACTCAATTAAGGAGGCCTCTAAGTGTGGAATATGGTGGTCCTCTTAAGATTGGCTGTCATTCAAAATCATATTGCATTGAATACTAAGCATGGAGCTCTGTATTTCATGGAGACAAAGGTGCATAGTGATTTGCTATTAATCTTTTTATAATCATGTGAATGAGTAGCTTTGAATGAGTTTTTACTTTCTAAAAAATCAAGACACAGAGATACTAATTTATTTCAATAAGTGAAAAGCCAGGTCTTCCCAAAACAAAACTGGAAGGAAGGGCCCCATTATTCCTTCTTACTACTATGAGAAAGGCACCTTCATTTTTGTAGGGACCTCTCTACTTGATGAGTCCTGTGATTGGATTTATGCCTATGCCTCCAAAAGATTTTTATAAAAGCCTTCAATAGTGCAATAGACTAAATGTTTGTGTCTCTCCCATCCCCTTTCCTCAGCCTTGGGCTAATTTATAAGTTGATATCCTAATCCCCAATGTGATAGTATTAGGAGGTGGTGGGTCTTTGGGAGGCGATTAAGTCATAAATCTGGAGCCCTCATGAATGACAACAGTGTCCTTGTAAAAGAGGCCCCAAAGAGCTCCCTAAATTCCTTCTACCGTCTGGGGGCATAAAGAGAAGACAGCTGGCTATGAACCAGGAAACAGGTTCTCACCAGACAACGAATCCGTCAGAACCTTTACTTGAACTGCTCAACCTCCAAGAACTATAAGAAATAAATTTATGTTGTTTGTAAGCAGCCCATTATGGTAATTTGTTATAGCAGCTTGAATGGTCATGACCAAATGTTTTCATATACCTGCAGCCACTCATACACACTCTCTCTCACACACCATTATAGAAGGTTATGTGGTCTCAAATAGGCATGCATTATTAAATTATCTTGCCATATTACTATGAAACAGTAACTAGATCATCCACTTCCTCCTCTCTACGAATCCATCCATGATTGAGATAGTTATTAGACTCACTGGGCCGAGCACTGGGAAAAGTCAGTGGAAGAGAAACAAAGCCTTCAGCCCTAATCCAAATGCCTATGTTTTAACATAGATATTTACCATTCACATGTCCAAATTAGGTCATGTATGTGAACCATTTGATAGTATGTGTAACAAGGTTGAAAATTTAACTTTCAAAAGAATTCTCCTGCTGAAGACTCATTAGAAAAAAAACTTATTTTCTGCAACCCCTCACTCACTATTCAGCTTTTGTTCCTGAGGTATGGTAATTTTTTCTTCATTCTAGTTAGGAGATAAATCCTTTTTTTTAAATAAAAATTCTAGGATCGGAAAGTCAAATTTTCTAGAAAATATTTGTTTTTCTTAATACACATGTGCATCTAGGTAAAAGATGGTGGCCAGTTGAAGATAGGCATTTTTGATTTGGTTTTAAGGACATTTAAAATTATTTTCAAATAGACACCAACTTTTGAAATTGGAATAATTCCTCTAAAAAGTATACTTTTGGTTTCTCTTGTTGAGTCAAGAGACTTAGTATTGTTGGGAAGTGCTGCACCTCACAGACAGTGTACGTAGTTCCTAACCTGTCCATCTTACCCTTGGCCAGCTTTACTCATTTCCTTTCAAGATCTGGTCAAGAAATTACAATGCCTGGTCTGCACCTATGATCCAGATAATTAGGGTGGATTGTCTGGAAGGGCAAAGGAAATGGAGGTTTTCGCTTTGAGGGTAATGAAAGATGTGGTTGAAACCCGGTTGAAACCACATGGAATTTGTATCTCTGGGGAGTTTGGGGAAGGTGGTTGCCTGAGATGGTCAACTGTAGAAGGGGCAGGACCTGTGCGCCCTGTGAACTAACTGGTTCTTCAGTAACTGAGCTTGCTACAAAGGACTAGAACCATTACAAAGCTGTCACCTTTATTCAGCCCTCAGTGACCTCTGCAAAGCAAAATGGAAGCAGCAACCTCCAAAAGCTGAGATGCAGTCCTGTGTATACCTAAGAGAGCATGGGAGTCCCCCAAAGCCACTGACATTGTAACTGAACTTCCTTCCAATTTTGGTGGGCAGAGAATTGAAGTTAGATTTTATTAGACTTAGAAAAATTAAAAAGTCAACATTACCTTTCTCCCAAGGTTTGGAACAATTTACTCCTGTGAATCACCATATAAATGTTGCTATTTTCTTTAAGAGAACACAGAATCTTGATTTAATAGGAAACAAGAAATCATAGTAAGATAGTAATTAAATTGATAAGATTCACCTATGTAGACAATTAAGCTCATATTCAAGACTAAGTGGTTGAATTAGATGGTCTCCAAGCTCTTTCTTGATTTTAAAATACTAAATGTTGTAATCTAAGGCTACCTTCAGAACAGACTTGGTAAATGGAAGTTGAATTACTCAGGCTGGTAGGTAAAATAATTTAGCAACAAGGCATATAAGGACGGAAATGCAGATATCCATCTTCATTTTGAAGCCACTGTCACTTAACAGACAAATCCACTGCACAGCAAAGATTTACATTTAAAGGAAACGGTGATTCTTAAACTAAAATTGACAGTTTACTAAGTTAGAATTTACTACAGACCTCCCTTTACAACTGTGAGTAATTTTATTTCTTTCCATCCTGATAAACAGGTTTTTATTTCTGAGCTCATGACTCACATGTACAACTGCCTCCTAGACGTTTCCCCTGGCAAGTCCCATAGGCATTTCAGACCTATCTGATCAAAATGTTCCACCCTCCCCATCCTCTCAAAATACCCCTCTTCTCTATTCCCATTTTATCTAAACTAGGCACCTGGGAGCCACCAATATGTCGTCATAATCCCATATCTAGTTAGTTACTGGATCCTGTGGTCTTTATAGTATATTCTTAACTCTTCAAGGCCATGAAACTGCCCTCTATCTTCACAGGTGCTTTTTTTTTTTTTTTCCCCAGATAATCATTATCTCTGGATAGAACCATTGCAACAATATCTTAACTAAATTTAATCTTCAGCTTTTAATCCTATTGACATCTGCACACTGCCACTATAATGACCTCTTCGTAATTCCTTAAAGAATTCTGTAAAGAAGACAGGTTAGCAGTTTCTAACAAAACTAAATATAGTCTTACCATACAGTCTACCAATTATGCTCTTCGGCATTTACCCAGATGCTTTGAAAACTTCCGTCAACATAAAACCATGCACAGAAATGTTTATGAAAACTTTATTCACAATTATAAAAAACTGGAAGCAACAAAGATGTACTCAACAGGTGAAAAAGAAAAACTGTGGTATATCCATTACAAGGGAATAGTATTCAGAGATAAAAAACAAAAATAAAGAGAGCTTCCAGACCTTGCAAAAAAATGCATGAATCTTAAATGTATTTTGCTAAGTGAAAAAGGTCACTCTGAAAAGGTTATATATTGTATGATTTCATTTATATGGCCTTCTGAAAAAGGCAAATCTACCAAGTTGGTGAACAGTGGTGTTTGTGAGGGGTTCAGGGTTTGGAAAGAAGGGAGAGTTAAATAGGCAAAGCATTAGAGACATTTTTGGATGGCAAAACCATTGTGTCTGATAATGTGATGGTGGACACATGACACTATGCATTTGTCAAAACTCACAGAATTTTATAGTAACTGAATATTAATGTATGCAAATTTAAAAAATCATTTAGGAGGTCAGGGAGTACCCAGAATGAAATGCAGACTGTGGCAAAAGAATCTAACTCTATTATAACTATCTAAATCAACTTTGCTGAAGGGGGTACAGGAAAAAGGTGCTGACTTAAGTATTTTTGGAAATGATTGAAATCTGTAAGATTGAAGGCAAAAGGAGCTCTGCATGAGCACTGTAATCTAGTAATAGTGTTGTTTCCCAGGGGTGTACGGGTTAACAATTCGGAAACCACTATACATGTATAATGCAATTGAACAACTGAGTGAATGGATGGCAGATGGTGGGAGGCATGTTTCTTACTGTTGCAGTGGGAAGTTATAAATAGGCAAGAGGAAGGAGGCTAAAATAATTTTGTGGTAATAGATTAGAGTTGGAGACATGGTTATAAACTCATGTTTAGCTGGATATAGATACAGATGGCCACGTATAGAAGTATTTATGGAAATGTGTATATACATGGGTTAGTATACAAATGTATTTCCTTGATCTTTCAGAGACCTGGCAGCAATGAACCCCCAGGTAGCAATGAGCATATCTACTGCCCAGATCGTGGTTTCTAATCTGATTCTTCATAAAAGGAGCAAGAGCCCCTTGAAAATAGCCAGTTGTAGGAAGGAACTATACATGATGAGTTTTGAGCATCTTCTCATGCCAAAAAGTAAGGAAGTGAGGAGAAAAAACACATACAAATACACACACCACACACAATGATGGGGGTTATGTCAAAGGGATACAGGAACCAACTAAAAGAAAATCTCCCAATGGCCAACGCTGGAACTATTTGAGCAAAAAGATAAATAAAATAGTATTGGATTGTTACACAAAGTATAAAATAAATAACCATAAGTTAACACTATTATAAATAAATTGTTGAATAAATAGGTGAGAATAGACAAATGTTTCATGCAGAAATAATCCATATAATTTATGTAGATACTCCAACCTCAGGGAGGTAAAGCATAAATCCCTAATCTTTATGTGTGGGCTGTACAGTTACTGCCTCCAAAAATATATTATGCAAAGGACAAAAAAAATAGAACTTTACAGTGGAGAAACATGATAAATGCCACCTTAGCTTAGTCTAGTGATCAAGGTTAATATCTACAGTGATAAGTCACATTGATAACATGCATCCTTGATTTGCTGTGATAAAATGACACTTTACTTTTCTGGTGATCCTCTTCCAAATCCATAACCCCAATCCTATATAATAAAATCATAGTGTGCAAATTCCTTCCTTGACCAGGAGTTCGACCAGGGGGCAGGGCCAGCTGGGGGAAGAGAGGGAGGCCCCAGCGGCCAGGGGCTAGGGACCCTACAGTGCATGAATTTCATGCACTGGCCCTCTCGGGCCATAAGAAGGTGATCAGATAAATTCCAGTTAGAGACAGTCTACAAAACACCTGACCAGTATTTCTCAAAAACCTCAAAGTTGTAAAATACAAGGGAAGTCTGAGAAATAGTTACAGCCAAG
Source organism: Myotis davidii (assembly GCF_000327345.1). Taxonomy (NCBI): domain Eukaryota; kingdom Metazoa; phylum Chordata; class Mammalia; order Chiroptera; family Vespertilionidae; genus Myotis; species Myotis davidii. Next base: position 1,995,296 of record NW_006293001.1, on the reverse strand, counting down.
AGGAGCCGAAGGAGACATGATAACTAAATGTAATGTGATATCCTAGACTGGATCCTGGAGTAGAAAAATAGCTTTAGGTAAAAATGGAAAATCTGAATAAAGTGTGAACTTTAGTTAATAATAATGTCTCAATAATTATTCATTTTTCATGATAAATGAACCACATTAATGGAAGGTATTAAAAATAGGAGAAACTGGATGTTGGGTGTATGATAAATCTCCATTCTACCTTTGTGTTTTTTCTGTATATCTAAAACTTTTCAAATAAAAATTTATTTTCAGAAATGCAGTGTCTACATTGTGCCAGGCATTAAGCTACACACTGGGAATACAGACAATAGCCTCAGCATGAAAAGTATTTTGTGGTCAGGGAGACAGATATTAGTAAATAATCATACAAATAACTATATAAATATTAATTTTGTAAAAGAAAATTACTGAGTGATATGTTAGTATAATGGAAGACTTATTCTTGCCTGAGGGTCATGTGAATTTCATCAGGAAAGTGATATTCATATCAAATAAGAGTTATTCAGATGTGGGTGGGGAAAGAACTAGGGAGAAGCAAAAAAGCTAAAAACAAAAGAAATAGCATGTGGCAAAGACCCAAGGCAGGAGGAACTTCACATTTTAATGCAGTAGAAGAATGGCCGTTCTTAGAGTTTTGAGCTCAAGATGAAATAGGAGAGAGAAAATAGAAAGAGAGAGAGGCCAGATCTTTGAGTGGTTCAAAACTTGGGACCCATAGATTCCCAATGAACTGATGGATAGAACTTTTTATTTCAACAAAATTGGTTTTCTTGTAGCTCTATGTACTTTATTTTATGTATTTAAACATACACATGGTGTCCCCAAAATGCATACATACTTTTTAGCTGTCCCAAGGGACCAACAGGGCATCATCCTATATTATAAAACGTCTGTGGTCATGATGCCCTCATACCATAATGACCGATCACCAGGAGGCTGCATGTGCAGCAGGCGCACGCAGGTGGGTGTGGCTGTGTGCATGGTGAAGCGCACATGGGTGGGCAGGGAGTTGACTCTGGGTCTCGTGGCACCTTGATACTGCATCCCTGTGGGTGCTGGCCCAGACTCTGACTGGAGGGAGGAGGGAGCCAGATATCCGCAATATTAAAATATTTCCTCTAATTAATTCCCTTTTAATGTGCACGAATTTTGTGCACTGGGCCACCAGTGCTAAATAAATTAAACTTTACCCCAAGTATAAATGAGAAACCATTGAAACATTTTAAGCTGCTTAAAATCCTTCATTTGATAAACTTACCTACAGGATAGAGTCCAAAATCCTTAGCAAGATTCTATATGAAACATCACCATAGAGTTTTTCAGCTTTTTTGTTCATCATCTGCTTTCTAATTATCCATCTTGTTTTACACACAAATCCTATCAAACCTCTTGAGGTCATCAGGCAAGACCTGATGTTTCCTGTCTTCTTACTTATGCTTATGCTGTTTCCTGTGCCAGAAAAATCTTTCTTATCTCATTATGTTCCTAGACTTGAGTCAGCAGTAACATTCTGTATAAATCTTTTTCTGTCTCCTCAGATTGACATGAAACTCCCTTCTTCTGTGGTCTATTACATCCTAGTTCAGTGATGGCGAACCTATGACATGCGTGTTAGAGGTGACACACGAACTTATTTTTTTGGTTGATTTTTCTTTGTTAAATGACATTTAAATATATAAAATAAATATCAAAAATATAAATCTTTGTTTTACTATGGTTGAAAACATCAAAAAATTTCTGTATGTGACACGGCACCAGAGTTAAGTTAGGGTTTTTCAAAATGCTGACACGCCGAGCACAAAAGGTTTGCCATCACTGTCCTAGGTGTTGTAGACAGAATAAATAGCTTACAAAATGTCTACACTTGAATTCTGGGGCCTTTTATATGTATTACTTTACATGGTTAAAGGGACTTTGAAGATGTGCTAAAGTTAACATTTTTAACATTTTTCTTTTTTTTATTCTGGGCCAGCTTTAGCTTTGAGGCTTGGCTCCAGCTCTTAGGCCTCTGCTACTGAAAGTAGGTTTCTGGCCTTTGCTTACAATGTTGCGATCCTGCTGGCTGAAGCCCGGACTAAAGCAGGTTTCTGGGGTTTTGTTTAGCTTCTATATTTGTTACATAGTTGCTTAGAGTTGCAGCTCAGAGGCCTGCAGCAGCAGGTGGGGAACGTTGGAGTCCTCCATCACTGAAGCAAGCAAGCCTTATGTTAGTTTGAAGCTGCCTGGCTGCCGGCCGCCATCTTGGCTGGCAGTTAATTTGCATATCTCCCTGATTAGCCAATGGGAAGGAGAGCAGTCGTATGCCAATTACCATGTTTCTCTTTTATTAGATAGGATGATCAATGTAGACACAAGAGGTCAATATAAGAGGGAAGTTAGAGTGTCAGTGAAGGAGATGTGATAAGATCATCAAAGGAGCTTAGGGGGAGAGAGAAAAGATTTGTGGATGCTCCACTGCTGGTTTTGGGGATGAGGGAAGGAATATCAACTGAAGAAGAATGTAGGTGGCCTCTAGAAGCTGAAAAAAGCAAGGAAACAGATTCTCCCCTAGAGCCTCCAGAAAGAATTTCTGCCAACATCTTGGGTTTAGAACTTCTGAACTCCAGATCTATAAGATAATAAATTTGTGTTGTTTTAAGCCACTAAATTTTTGGTAATTTGTTATAGTAGAATAATAAGCTAATACACTAGATATACCTCTATCTGGTTTCTCTTGCACGTTACTATATTTATTTATGTCTCCAAATTAACTATTACTTACTCAATCACCTATTCCACAACAACAATTCTATATTGAGGGTCTTATCTGGGCTGGAAATATAGTGGTGAACAAAGTAGATGAAGTATCAGATCTCCTAGAGGTTACAACCCAATATCTGGCACACAATTAGTTTTTAAAAAGCAATCAAATTCATTTTATAATTATAAACGTTATTTGTATTACTTTAAGTAACAATTCTACAGAAAATGGTGGTAGTGTAGTTAATCAGAGATGGTAAGGCCATGCCCCAAATTTTACACCAAAGTAATTCTATAGTACTGCTTCTGAATAAGGAAGAATTCATAGAAAGTTGGAATTATTATTAGTTTTTTCAGCTCCTGAAAAACCAAATGTACATATGAAGGTTTATACTGTACATTTGATACACGCAGTTGATCCAAGGAGATGACACTTGGACTGATAAGATGAAACTTGGTGCAATTTGGCTTTCCCATTAGGCTAGTAATACCGTGAGAACAAATTCCAAGCAAATAAATAATTGGGTGAACCCTACCATATTCTTAGAAGAATGTTTAGGGATTGACACTTTTTATAGCAGCCAAGAAATACAACTAGGTACCAACATTGTACAGTAAATATGAAGAATAAATATTGCTTAAAATAAATATTGCTTCTATTCAATTTCCAGAGACCATTCAGAATAGGTTCCGAGCTTCTAAATGACTTTCCCCTTTATTCTCAGTGTTGTGCCTATCAAAAGCTAAAAATCTAATAAATAACTAAGTACTTAGTAGACAGTAATCCTGTAGTTTTCCCTGAAGCTAGGTTCCTAATTCTGAGAATCAAAGACCCCTCAGATTCCATTTAAAGATCAAGACTAGTCTGTATGAGCTGGCAATTTGTAGAAAAGCAGATATAGTGGGAGGACAAACCACCATGGAAAGTGAGCAGCTGATAACATAGACCTAGTTGTTGGAGGATATATCTGATTACTAAGAGAGCTGAAAACCAACCCACATCCCATGAGGACTTTTCAAAATTTCCAGCAGAAATTCCTATTGAGTAATACTGATTCTAAACAGCATTTAGCATAAATTTTTCTGTGACCAGAATGAAGAAGAAATCATAGCTTTGGAAACAATACAAACCTTTATTTGCACTCACAGGAAAGTGTAATTCCAGTAAAGATTTTTAGGGTACAGATACAGATAATACCCTTGCCTTTCAGCACCTCTCTAAAATGATAATATGGAATAAAGAAAAACATGAACCTGTGATAAAAAGAGAAAGGAAGATACTGCATTAGTGCAGATGAGGCTTTTGTTTTTAATTTACTTTGCTGTGGGAATGGGTTTAGTATTTGTGAGATTACATTTATTTCACTGTATTTTCTTCTCTAGTTCTTATACACTAACCTAATCCATTATGTCTATTCATAATAGAACAAAAATGCTGACTCCAAGGATTATAAACAATCCTGCTTGGTCAGCCTAGGAGCATAAGTCCTATTAGAGCAGTGTATCACCTGCTGAGGCATCCAGGGTACATGTGAGAGTTAAAGCTGTCAAAGAGCAGATGGAGGTCTGGTAACTGCCCGAGCAGGTGGAGGGTCAGGATTTATAGTGTTTACAGAGAGGAGGGCTGGATGAAGAAAACAGATTGGCACAGCAGAACTAGTGGAAAGCTCATAAGAATTTGGAGGGGCCAGAGGTGGAGGTGAGGGCCCAGGTGGAGCAAATAGAATTAAAGACCATATAAGACTGTCATCCCCAACACGAGCCCCTCCACACAGCACCAGATCAATGTTGGGTGCTTGTCTCCTGACACTTCCACCCTCGCCATGCAAGAGGGACCAGAGCTTTTTAAAATGTGTGTGTGTGTGTGTGTGTGTGTGTGTACTTTTATTTATTTCAGAGAGGAGGGGAAAGAGAAAGATAGAAACATCAATGATGAGAGAGGATCATTGATCAGCCACCTCTTGCACTGCCCCCTACTGGGGATTGAGCCTGGAACCCAGGCGTGTGCCCTGACAAGGAATCAAACTGTGACCTCCTGGTTCATAGGTCAATGCTCAACCACTGAGCCAAGCTGACTAGGTGAGACCAAAGCTTTATTATCTAGAGCAGTGGCAAGCAGATTTACTGGGAAAGTAATAAAGCTTTAACTTTAAAGTCTCTCATCTGTATGGGTCCCTTCTAAGAGAGAGGGCCGAGAGGGCCTAGAAGGGGCCTTACCATGTGTTCACATGAAAATATATATATATGCCTAAATCAACAGAACAGTGGAATGACCGGTTGCTATGATGTGTGCTGACCACCAGGGGTCAGATGCTCAATGCAGGAGCTGCCCCCAGCCCACAAGCCCCAACCAGCAGTGGTAGCAGGGGGTGGGGCTGGCAAGCAGGTGGTGCAGGCCAGCCAAGGTGGGTGTCAGTGGGGGCCTCCCAGTCGTCCCACTGGTCACCCTGCAGATTGGCCCTGATCACTAGCCAGGCCTAGGGACCCTAACCATACACAAATTTCATGCACCAGGCCGCTAGAATATATATATTCCAAGGGTATACTTTTATTGATTTTTAGAGAGAGAAGAAGGGAGAGAGAGAGGGAAGCATCATTGTGAGAGAGAAACATAGAAAAATATGGAAACATCAATTGGTTGTCTCCTGTACCTGCCCTGACAGGGGATTGAACCTGCAACTTAAATATGTGCCCTGACTGGGAATAGAACCCACAATATTTTGGTGTAGGGGATGATGCTACAACCAACTGAATCACCTTGCCAAGGTGCCATATATTTTTTTAAACTTTGCAAAAGTAAAATATTTTAACCGCAATTATTTAAGACTGCTATCTTCTTGCAATTCAAGTTCCTCTCCTTCATATTTTTTCTAATTTCAAACATCTTTGGAGTGACTATGGGCATTTTGGGGACGTGTCTATGGGAAAGTTGAGTTGGAGATGTATTTAATTTGGATTTTCTGGGATGTGTCTATGTGGTTTGCAGGCACTTATGTGTACAATTAATGTGTTGTTAGTCATCTTAACATAGAAGGGGCTACCCATTGTATCACCTACCATTGTGTTAACTAAATTTCCATTATGGCCCAAAGATTTGGGGACAAAAGTTACAAATGGTATGAATGTGTCCTATGGTGTCTAACATAGGGGATAAGTAAATGATGGAGAATAAACAGCTACTCTACGGAAAATTCTTCCAATCATTAGACAAATAGTGAACAGAGGATTTGGCTCCCATTAATGTTTGGTCTAATGCAAATTCTCTTTTGTCAGTAAACTACTTGATAATTCAGTATGTATTATTACAAATGCATCATATATTTTTTTATTGGATTCAACAAAGTAGAATAAGTCAGAATTCCTGTGTGTAGGCACACAAACATATACCCACAGCAAGTGTATATGAGTGAAGTCACATGGTTTAAGTATCCCAATTTAGGATCAGATTGCCTTCAAGGCAAACGGCCTAAAACAACAGGTGGCTTTAGTGTCTAGACTTATATATATCCAAGAATAAGATAAAATATATATTATGGGTATTTATTTTTAAAATGAAATAAATTTAAAGGATATGAAATAAAAGTTTTAACAGTGACAAATGAAATTGGTAGAAACTATTCTGAGATAAAGAAGCAACTTGAAACAAACAATCTTCAGGTTATACTTAGGCAATAATAATTCACTAAGAAAGAAAGAAAAAAGTTTTAAATAGAAATGATGGCTGTTGGATAATTTTATAATCCAATTAATAAAAAAAGTGAGAATCCTGAGAATACATGGGAAACAATTTTAATTTCTGGCTGCTTTATATTAAATATTGACATTATAAAGATACCATGAAATTCATAACATGCCACCATGATGAAGACACAGATGACAAGCTGGTTAATGAATGTCATCAATTTAAAGATGTTTTAGACTAGTCATTACACAAGCACCTTGAACTGCCCTGAAATCTCTCATCTTATAATGAAAGAAATGTAAGAGGGCTCCCAAAATTTGGCAGCAATCTTAATTTACATGACATTATCAATGAATTGTGAAGCCGAAAGAAACATTTCTAAACTATTGATATTTTTAAAAATCCAATCAAACTAGAGAAATTATTATGTTAGCTACTGTACAGAAATGATATTATACTATTGTTATTAAAAAGACAAAGAGTCTATAGGAAAAAAAATATAGAAGAAAATGTATTACAAAGTGAATTAATAAAAATTGTCATTTCCCTAGATTTTGTGACATTTGTGGAATTTGTCAGCTTTTCAAATGTGCTTTTTGTAACATTTTCATTATAAATAGTCACTTTCATACTAAATTGGATTCATGATTTGGTATTCTTTTCATTCAAGATAGTCTCATACTGTAAATGCTTCAGTTTCCACAAAAACCTGTATCTGTCTCTTCTTAAAATATTCTAAAAGGGACAGGCTTGAGGCTCATAAGGAGATGCAGGGCTGAACCGAGGATCAGCCGGAGGTGTGTAGATCTGCCTGAACCGACCTCTGTCCATTCACCCATCAAGAGCATGCAAGTCTGCAGGCCCTATCCACAAATGTGGATCTCTAGCTAGCTCTCTAAAAAGAAAGAAACAAGTAAAATATGTCATAGAGGATTGTAGAGAATACTGTAAACACATGCAACCCAGACATAACATATATTCTCTTTGGGTATACTTTTTAAAGAAACAAAATATCACATGTATAGTTGAAGTCCCCTTGAAGCCTTTTGTTTCCCTCATATCCCACATTCTTATTTTAGGCGTTATTATTGTGTTTGCTTCTCACATATACAGTGGGGCCTTGACTTACGAGTGTCCGACTAACGAGTTTTTTGAGATACCAGCTGTCTCTCGGCCGATTTTTTGCATTGAGCTGATAGAGTAATTTGAGTTAACGAGCTCCTTAACGAGCTCGGTCTCGGAACAAATTAAACCCGTAAGTCAAGGCCCCACTGTATTTCAAATCTGGTCACTGCTATCACCACATCTCAGGCCACTGTCACCTCTCAGAGAGTAGAACAAAAGCCTCATAACTGGTCTCTTTGATTCTACTTCTCTATGTTACTTCTATTCCTCTACGTTGCTTCTATTCTAGTCATTTTTTTATACAGCACAATGATCTTTTAAAAACTCAAATGAGATTGCTTCACTGCCTTGTTTTAAAGCCTTCCAGTGGCTTTCCATTGTAATGAAGAATAAAATTCACATTTTGCAACAGTCTTTATGAAGTGAGGCCATAGATGGGAGACCATCTATCACCCCTTCTTCACCAACGCCCAGTTACTGTGACCACTCTAAGCAAGACAAGCTGGTTCCGCCTCTGACTGTCACACCTTGCGCTTCCTCTTCCCCCAGATCCATGCCTGGACACAGGGCCTTGTCCAGGTTTCAGCATAAATGGTACCTCCCTAGTACAACGCCCCCTGACCACTGTCAGAAAGCAGTATCGCCCCTCCTTTACACAGTCTTCTTTTCGTCATAGATTTTTCATCGTCTGTAATTATCTCATTTATTTATTTATTTTTGTCTGCTTTCAAAATTTATTATTTTTTGTCTGAAATGTGAGCTCCATAAAGGTTGAAAATTCATTTCTTTTTATATTGTAGTATTTCAGGCAGTGCCTGTTATATTGCGGGCAATCGATACATATATATGGAACACATTCAAATGAGATACCTCAACACTACCCCTGGCTGTTAGCCAATAATGGAGCAATGACTCAAAAAATCTGAGAGACCATGCATGATCTTTATCTTAGAATTCAATGTCCAGCCAAGTTATTAATCAAGTGTGAGGGCAGAAAAGGACATTTTCTGACATGTTGGGACTAAAAAAAAATTATTTCCCATATCTTTTTGTTGAGAAGCGGAGTGGGTGACAATGAAAAGAAGTGGGAGATCAGAGGGAGATACAGGATGCAGAAAGCAGTCTATCAAACTCAAGAACATAGGAGAGGGGCGTCTCAGGGTGACAGCTGACCAGCAGGCCTCAGGAGTAATTGCTCCAGAAAGCAGCCAGAGAAAGAGGCTGCAGGCGGAGGCCACCAGGAAAAGGGCCATCTGATAAGAGAGGTCACTTGAAAAAACAAAACAAAACAAAAGAAAACAGAGCAAAAAGGAGACAAACAGTTGGAAGATATTATGGCATTTTGGGGGAAAAAAAGAAATAATACTTGCATAGTCATAAAATATAAACCAAAAATAGCTCCATAATTCTATTTTGAAAATGGGTTAGGACAGCTAGATCCTGTTTATAACTGGAGGAAGTTAATACCTAAAATCAACAAATTGAAGATAGCAGTACGCAATTATTTGGAAATAAGAAGGTAACTCTAACGGAATAGCTAAGAGAGTAAAAAGTGGCCGCCTCTGGTAAGGCCAACTGGCTAGTTAGAAAGTGAGGGGACTGGAGAAGAGTGTTGTTTTCCTTGTCTGTCTTTTAGTACTATCAGATATATGACTTTGGTGAAAATAAAAATAACTAAAAAATTTTAAACTGTAATTCCAGTAACACTAATGATGACTACAGCAAAAACAAATAAATACTCCAGGCTTAAACTTCCTTTTTTGGCTATGAATTTGGAAAAGATGTGTGACTGTCCTGGGATCTTTCTATTACATTTGTGAATTATATCCATTCATGCCTTTGGGAACAGCTGTTTAGGTTATCTTAAAAATTTAAAAGCCAAATTGTGCAATGCTTCACGATTTAGAAATTATAGCCCAACGGGCATCACTCAGTGGTTGAACATCCACCTATGAGCCAGGAGGTCACGGTTTGATTCCCTGTCAAGGCACATGCCAGGGTTTCGGGCTTGATTCCCAGTGGGGGTTGTGCAGTAGGCAGCCGATCAATGATATCTCTCTCTCCCTCTCCTTTACTTTCTGAAAAATTATATAGCTATGGCAGAAGAGAAAGCGAGAGAGAGAGAGAGAGAGAGAGAGAGAAGGAGAGAGAGAGACAAAGGGGTGTTTTTGAAACTTGAATTCTTCCAATAGAATTCCCAGTTGACCTGCAGTGGTAATACTTATGGGAAGATCAAAATTGTGCATGTGGTAATGTCTAAGATTTTGAAAAAATCAAAACAAAAACCCTTTTAAATGTTAGCCAGACTCTTTGAAGTGAATTCAAAAATACTGAAAAATAATTTACAAAGAATGTCCTTTTGGAAGTGGGAGGTTGGACATGGGTAGGAATGGCTTTCATTTTCATGGCTGTATTTGGAGGTAAATAAGCATATTTTTAAATAAAATATGAAAAAGATTATTCACAGAATTTTTGTTCTTTTAATGATAATTGGGACACAATAACTTTTTTCAAAGCAGTAACTTTCAACTTGACTTTTGTCCAAACCAAATAGAATTTAAAATGTTTGACATTTGTAAAATAAAAAATCTTGGTATTTTTGTGTGATTATAAATAGTACCCCATTCCTAACTCAACAGTTGTTAGTAACACAATATTAGGTTGCAATATTTTCTCTTACTGGACAATGCAGCCTGGGTACATTCAACTATTAATTGACTAGTCCTTCACCCACAGGAGTAGATTGGACTGACCTCTGTTGGGGGAGGAAGCCTGTTCCTAAGACAAGAAAGCTGGCAGCCTTCTGCAAAGACTCACTTCCTTCCTGACTCATTTTTCATGCAAGCATCCTTGGCTTCTGATGGGGAGAGTATGAGAAATCCATTTGGAAGATGAAAAATAATAACCACTATTTTGTAGTAATCTGGAAAGGATGTTTATTTATTGCCTCAGTGTTCTGTGTTTTGGGGTGAGAAAAGAAGAATGGGAAAAGACAGTTTTAGACATCTTAAGAGCAATATTGGCAATTACCTACTTAATAAGGCAATTTTGGGAAAGGAAGCCATGCCTGGTGCCACTGCCAGTAAAAACAAAACAAAACAGGCAAACAACAACACTTTTTGTATCGTGCCAGAGTTTAAGATGCAGGCTGGCACTAGGCAATATTACAAAGTAGAAAATTCCTTATACTAGTATATATATGGCTCTTCACTTTAACTCCCTACTTCCAACTCCTCAGGCATATGGTACAGAATATTTAAGTACTACTCTACCAATCACAATGAGTCTTCCCACTCATTAGAACAAGCCTGGGATCCAAGCTGCGTTTTTGTTGCTGTTGTTTTTATTTTGTTTTTGCTTTGTTTTATTTTTGGGTAGGTGGGGGGTTAGCCAGAGTTATGGAGAAAGTCCCCTTTCTTCTTTAGTTACACAGCTTTAGGAAGGTCAACTAGAGGTGACAGGGGCCATTATTCTGCCTCTTGGAGACAGCCAGTTTGAGAGAATAAAGCCATTCTAGAAATTTGGGTAGAAAGGTGAGAGAGACTGAAAGTGAAAGCAGTTGGGAGTTAGAGGAGAATGAGACAGTAAGTGGCTGCACTGGAGAATAGGATGTGCTCCTGAGACCATTTCCAAGTTTGTTCTGTCTTTGGTTTGGTCAATGAAATCCATGTTTTAGGTTAAGATAGTTGGAGTTATGTTTCAAATTATGGTTGAAAGATGGCAGCCAAGAGTCCTGCTTAGAGATACAGTACAGTGGTCCCCCTTAATCCATGGTTTTACTTTCCACTGTTGTTCAGTTACCTGCAATCAACTGCAGTTCAAAAATATTAAATGGAAATTTCCAGAATTATTTCATTAGTTTTCAGTTGTGCACCATTCTACTGGTAAATAGTGTGATGATATCTCGAGCTATTAGCTTCATCCTGCCTGGGACATTAATCATCCCTTTGTCCAGTGTATCCACATTATATACACTGCCTACCCCATTAGTCACTTAGTACCCTCTCAGTTATAAGATCCACTGTCATGGTATCACAGTGCTTGTGTTCATGTAACCCTTGTTTTACTTAATAATTGCCTCAAAGTACAACAGCAGTGATGCTGGCAATTCAAATATGTCAAAGAGAAGCCACTAAGTTCTTTCTACCTCTTTCTTTCTCTCTCTTTAAAAATATATTGTATTTATTTTAGGTCTGGATTCTTTCACTAAGAATTATTATTTTGTGATTTATCTTAGATTTTTTAATTACTGAGAGCATTCCTTTATATGGATATACCACAATTTCTTTATCCTTTCACCTGTTGAAGAATATTTGGATTGCTTCTAGCCGTGGCTATTAAAAATAAAGCGCCTATGAACATTTGTGTACAAATGTTTGTGTGAATGTTTGTTTTTCTTTCTCTTGAATATATGCAAAAAATGGAATCACTAAATTGTATACTAGAAGTTATGTTTAACTTTCTGAGAAATTGCCAAATGATTTTTCTCAGTAATTATACCATTACTTTCCAATAGCATTGTATAAAAGTTCTAGTTACTACCTATCCACACCAGTGTTTGGTGTTGCCTGACTTTTAATTAAACCATTCTAATGTGTGGCTTTAACTTTCATTTTCTTAATGACTAATGATATTGAGCATTTTCATGTACTTGTATGCTATTCTTATATCTTCTTTTTTAAAAATATATATTTTATTGATTTTTTACAGAGAGGAAGGGAGAGGGACAGAGAGTCAGAAACATCGATGAGAGAGAAACATTGATCAGCTGCCCCCTGCATACCTCCCACTGGGCATGTGCCCACAACCAAGGCACACGCCCTTGACCGGAATCGAACCTGGGACCTTTCAGTTCGCAGGCCAATGCTCTATCCACTGAGCCAAACCAGTCAGGGCTTTTATATCTTCTTTGATTGTTCAAAACTTTTACCTATTGAAAAACTTCTATGATTTTTTAAAATAGTTTTACTTAGGTATAATTTAAATACATAAAGTGTACCCTTGTAAATATGCAGATCAATGATCTCTGATAACTTTATAGAGTTGTGCAGCCATCACTGCAATCCACTTTTAGAACATTTCTATCACATCAGAAAGCTCCCTCTACATATTTGCAATTAATCCCCACTCCACTCCCAGGCAACCATAGATGTTTTCTGTCTCTGTAGATTTACCTTTTCTAGAAATTTTATATAAATGGAATAACAAAGTATATATTCTTTTATCTGGCTTCTTTCGCTTATCATAAGGTTTTTGAGTTGCATCATGTTGTTGCATTTACCAGTGGTTTGTTCCTTTTTTATTGCTGAATAGTACTCCACATTTTGTTTACCTGTTCTCCCATTGCTAAACATATAGATATGCTTCCAGTTTTGACAACTATGCCTAATGTTACTGTAAACATTCATGTACAAGTCTCTGTGTGAACATATGTTTTCATTTCTCTGGGGTAGGTACCAAGAAATAGAATTGTTGGGTTGCATAAGTATATATTAAACTTTTTAAGAAACTACTGAAGTATATTTCAAAGTGACTGTTCCATCTTACATTCCCATCAATAGAAAATGAGGGTTCTGGTTTCTCAGTTTCTTTCTATGAGATTCAAGTCAAATAAACTCCAGTACTGGCACATGTGGCCTTTCACGCTGGAGGGCTGATCCAGAGTTGGGCCATGAAAGTTCTCTGACATGAAAGTTCTCTATCCATAAAAACTGATGGAAGGCTATTTAGAAGTCCTCTCTCTGGGCAAATTTGGCATAAAGAGAGAAAAGTGGTTAGTGCAAACAAAAAGAGGAGGGAGAGATACAGGGCTGAGTCGTGTGGGCAGAGCACTAGGGTAAGGCTTGGTGAATTGCTCTAAGAAGAGAGCCATGAGAGAACCTGGGTGACACTGGACCTTGAGGAGTCTTCTCTCTGACCCAGCCTCTTCTCCTCTCCATCTGTAACCTTTCCACTTTGCCCTCTAACACAGGCCCTCATGATAAAAATTTCTCCCAAATCCTCCCTTTCTCCTTGACCTATCTTCTGCCGTCTCTAAAACAGACTCTGTTGCTAAGAGTTTCCATTCAAATTGAGATGACTAAACCACAACCATTCGGGCTAAGAGGTAAAGTCAATGCTCTTCTCTTCCTCATTGTCTTTAGTACACCAACGCCTTCCTGCCCCAGACTAGACCTCTACTCCTTTGTTAACAAACAACTCCTGTTCCCATGAAATTCTGATAATTTGACATCCACAGTTCAGTCTTCCTCTCCTCAAAGATTCCCTTCAGATGGGCAACCCACTCAACTTCCTTGCTTCTATATTCCTGGAACTCCTCATCTCCAATACTTGTTTCCTCCATTTCATTCCAGCCACTTCTACCAAAGTCACACTTCAGAACTTGTCATCACTGTTGCTCCACCTCTGAAATTACTGATTTTAGCATTCCCCTTTACAACAGCTTCTTAAACTTCCAATTTGTTTGGTAAAGTACCCTTTCTGCAAATGTTCTTTCACCTCATCAGGACTTTCCAAACACTGATAACTATACTCTCTCTTAATCTATCAAACTTCTCTTGTCTTCACTTCCTTCTCTCTATAGCTCAGATTCCATGTTCTATTTCAAACACTTTTTTTATGGACTGTAATTTCCCATACCTTGTTCTTCCATCATATTCACCTTTAAAGAAAAAACAGTGTACAGAACTCTACCATATATCCCCATATATCCTCTTCTTGAGAATTAAAAAACAAACAAACTATATAGTCCTGGTTTCCAAGTTAAACTGGGCTCCCAACACTTACCTGGCAACACTTCTCTACCACTGTTTTCAACAACCACTTCAAAGCAATCCACTTTCAAACCTTTGACCATTCCCCAACAATCTGTGCCTCCTTACTCTTCAGCATATGACTTTGCCTTCTGCATCATAGAGAAAGTAGAAGCCTTTAGAGACTGAGTTGTTGAACGTACTATCCACCAGATCGACAGCTCTACCTGTGAGGGTTTTGCACCCACTTTATTCCTTCTTATAGCAATGCTTCCCTCTGCACTTCCATGTGTTATCTGAACCTTACACATGGTCACTCAGGAACTCTTAATTTACCCTTAATTTACTCTTACATTTATCTTTGAGCTCTAAATATTTCTCTTTACTGGATTTTTCCCAGTTGCCTTTTAAAATACTGTAGGTTCTTCAATCTTGAAGGAAATACACCCTCTTTCATTCCCTTAAACAACAAAAAAGCAACTTTCACGAAAACCTCCCTGGACCCCACATCTTCCAACTGCTACCCTCTTCCTTTATCTTCAGAGTCAATGTATTAAATAGTTGTCTTTAAGTGTCTATTCTGGCTTCCGTTCCCCACTATGTCACTAAAATTGTGTTTAGTGAGGTCACTAAGGGACCTACATGGCTAAATCTAATGGGTTCTTGAGGCCTTTTCCTACTTGACTATTTAACTCATTTAATATGTTGAATTCTTGGAACAAGAGGCGGAGTGCATAGCAAACAAATGCACTGCAACTTCGGATTGAAGACCTACATTCCAGGCATCTTTTCTCTGACATCAGCCTTTCTGTTACCAGGTCCTGTACATCTCTGGGCTTCAGGTGCCACATTTTTAACTTGAAGAAAAAGCTACAAGAATGTGGAGGTGGACCAGATGGCTTCTTGAGGTCTTTTTAGCCCCTGGAATCCATAGTTGTTGATTTCTGAGTCACACATGAGTCAGCAGTCACATTTGGATGCATGGTCCATTTGTATGCATGGTCCAGCATTCTCATCTTTGAAGTGAGGCATTTTCTCTTACTGCCTAAATTATTTCTAGGTTGTAAATTCACCTTTGGAAGCAATATTGACTCTTTCAGGTCTCTAGTATGCTCTTCATTAATAACTGGATTTTCTCTAGAGGAATAACTAGTCAATTGAAATATCAGGTTGACTCCTTCACATGCTGAGAATCCTAATCTATTTAAATTCACAGAAATAAAAGTTTGCTCATTGGTCAAAGCACTAATACAATCACATTTTCTGTCCCAAAGACTACCACTTATAAAGAAGACATACAATTTTATACTAGGCTCAGTAGTGTGACTACTACATTTCTACTCTTAAGACAGAAAAAGAGCTTTATAAAAAGCTTTGAAGGAAAAGGCAATATAGATAAAAGGAAGGAAAAAACTTTTTAAATGGAATTTCTAGACAACCCAACATGGTATGGTAGAAAGAGAATGGACCTAGAGCTAGAACTAGATTTAGATTTGGTCCACTCACCAGCTTACTCTGTGAAACTGTGCAAGCCACCTCAACTTGTTCACCTGTAAAATGGGGAAGTATGATACTTATTGGGCCTCCCACTATAACTGTGAGAATCAAAATAGAAAATATGCTAAAAAGTAGAAAATGTTTTATAACTCAAGAAATTTACTAATAGAGAAACAACTTTCTAGAAAGAAAAGTCTATTGGAGTAAGAAGTCTCTGAATCCCTTTGTAACCAGATGTCAGAATATTGATCTTTCGCTGGGAGTTTTAGCCAAGGAGAGGCAGATGAGAATTGCTGGTTCTAATCTTCTTCTGAATGGTGATCTTTTAGCTTACAGAAGTTTAGATATAACTTGAAGGAGATGACTTCTGATGTTTTAGCTATAAAGATTTCATTTTACAGAAGTTTTCCAAAAGGATTATTGCTTTTTTTTAAAAAAAAGGAACAAGACAGAAAGAAATACGAGTTTTAATGGAGCAAAAAAGAAATAGCTCAGTTTTGTTAATTCCTTCAAAATTTTAATGATTTGGAAGAATATGGGCCTATGTGTCTCACTGGTGTGTGTCAGAGAAAAGGTGATTTTCCCCTTTCCCCAAGTTTCTGTTCCTAAAAGACACTATATAAAAGAGAGGTAGAAGATCCCCTCACCCCTGTGTATCTGATATTCATTTATCTGAAAGATATAATGTGAAAGTTGACCCCCATACATTAGAGTGTGTGAATTTAGCTACTTTCTTTTCACATTATTGTCCCTCCATATGTAATCCTACACATAGTATAGTTGTACTCTTATTGTTTCCATATAAATCTACCACAGAGCACCCATTATACACATTACTTTATTCATAGAAATTTACCTTTATTCTACTACTCTTGATCTGGATTAGGGCCACCTAAAGCAACAGTGTATGTGTTTTTTTAAACATATATCCCCCACCACTATTTTTTAACATGAATTTGCTGTTCCACAGATGGTTAAATATTTGCTGGGCACAGTGGTCTTGTGAAAAAATCATTAAATGATTTTATGGATCATCTGTATTTCATCCAACTGAGAAAATAAAATTTTATCTCAAGAATTAGTATGCTCTTTTTGGCATTCTAGAGTGTGAAGAGGAGATGAAGCTCTATAAATATATAGGATTCTCTAATCTGCTTATTTACATCTGTAAGATTCTTAATTACATATAACAAAATCTACTACAGCTGCTTTAAGCAGAACGAGATCTATTAAGAATTATCAGCTCACTAACAGAAATCTCTGGGATAGCCAAAGAGGGAACTATTTTAGCCAAAGCACTATAGCAGCTAATGTCTCCATTTGGAACTATCCACTCTAGAGGACATTCTGAGGGAAACCAGACCCATTACAATCAACACTCTTTTTGTCTGGTCTTCTTAAATTTCAGCAGAAGAGGAACACAAAATGGCTTTACATTTTTGAGTAGACATGGGAAATAGGGTGGTTAAACTTAATAAATATGGAAATATCTGAAGCTATCCTGGATGTTTTTCTCCCCCCTTTGATCACAGTAGTGTTTCCCAAATATGGGACACTTTCCTCTGCCAACACTCAAGAGGATTTAGGTGACAGAGGTTGTGACATTATATAACAATGAACCCATATTGAGAGATGTATTCCCTTTTTAATAATCGCTCAATTCTGGCTTTATTGGGAGAAAGTTTTGGATTTATGCTAGTGTTTTACTCTTTTAATAGCCTTGATAATATCCCCTTTTAACAACAAAATAAGCAGACCTCACTGAGGCTGAGAACCATCAGCAGGCAGGTAATGGAACTGAATTAAATTTTAAAAACATTGTTTTAGTCTTATTGTATTTATTTTTGTAATTTACTTTTATTTATAGCACTAATGCTAGTTTTCCATTTGCAGGTTATAATGTTTCCTTTAAAATAAATAAATTTCCAATAAAAAAGTGAGTCAACTTAAAGAAAATACTAAATACATAACATCTATATAATATGTAGATATAGCAAAAGTCATGAAGGTAGAGGGCAAGTGAGCAAGATTTCAAGAACACTGCCTTATAAAATGTTTCTGACATTTTACATATGGCATATTAATTTTCTCTCAATATATTCTCAAATTTTAACAGTCCCATAGTATAGCATGGTGGCTTGGCATCAGACAGACCTTGGTTCAAATCCCAGTCCTTCCACCATTTAGCTTTGTACCTTGGAGCAAGTTATTTAACTTCTACCTGAGTTTTTTCATCGATAAAATGGAGATAACATTAGCTTACAGAATGGAGTGGATAACAAGGATAATAGATGTAGACTGTCTCACTGTGTCCAGCACAAGGCATAGGTG
>NW_006293001.1:1975976-1977043 GCF_000327345.1 Myotis davidii | reverse complement strand
AATAATAAATGGGGGAGTAGTTTCAGCTACCACTGTCTGGACAAACAGAGGTGGCGCCTAGCTCCGACCTTTGCTAGGGCTTCAAAGGCACCCAGCCTTTGGGGGATTCTCTGTCTATGTTTATCAGATAGTGAAGGCAATAAACAGTTTCCCACACATAGGTTCAAAAAGTTATAGTTATTATTTTATAGGAGAGAAAATTCAGGCTCAGAAGTTATGTGACTAGGATACCTAAAGTTAAGTATTGTCTACGTGGGTGCAATCATTTCTTGAGCATTGATTTAAATTTCCAAAGCCACATTTCACCACGTTTTTGGTGAAAGAGTAGCTAGGAAAGGATATACAAAGACTTTGAGTCCATTGCTGATACAGCACAGCATTTTATTTTAATAAGTTGCTATTTACCTTACACTGACGAACATCAGTGCTGATGACGCTACGTGTGCAAACTTGATCTGGAGAAATCCTTTTCCATTTGCTTTCTTCCATGACTGCAGAGTATAGTTATCACTCAACTAAGTGCTGTTGGTGACAAGAGGGACTGAGTGAGAGGGTGCAGCAATGAAGATTAATGTTCACTACCAGAAACAAAGCTGAAAGTCGGAACTATTTCATTTTTTCTCCTTCAGTAATGAAGCCAGAAAAGCACTGCTTTTAGGAGCATTGATTTTAGAACTACTGTGTGTGCAGGTGTGAAGAGACTGGACATTAGGACTGGGGACAGTAACAAGAACAACTGTACCCAGCATTATTAATATCTCACGACGCTACCATGCTACACAGCTCTTCTGATCAGGCCAGACTGATGCATTGAAACTGAGCTCCCTTTCTCTTAACAAATGTAGGGTGTCAATCTCTAAGTGTAAAGTTATGTTATATACTTCTGGTATTTCTACAATAATAAATAATTATTTTATTTAAAAAAACACATACCTCAGAACAGATTGAACATCAGACTACGCATCACTGGAAAATAAAATAAAAGCATGAGCTTCAAAATCCTGAGAGCACACAGGTAGCCCATGCGGTCTGGACTACATCCACTCAGTCATTACATACCTGCTTCC
>NW_006293001.1:1967507-1975961 GCF_000327345.1 Myotis davidii | reverse complement strand
CTACACGAGCCCGGTACCTTATCACGATATTTATCAGTAAGTATATACAAAGCCCACTTTTTTGTTGATTTTTTAAATCCCTTAAACTGATGTTGTGATTGTGTTTGTATCACACTCTTCTTGAGCAATTCGATAGTAATCCACAGTGTTCTCATCACAGAGGCGGTTATGGAGTTGTATAAAAGTATTGGCCATGTCAATTCCACATGCGAGTTCATAAAGGTGAAAATTTGAAACTCACAAAATGTCATCAGTGTCAGTAGTTGCACTGACCCCTGAAGGCAAAAGGTTACATCTATTTTACTGTACATGAATTTTTGGCCAACATATCTGTGCTTTCTAGGTCGGCTTTTATGTAGTTTGTGATCTGATATTTTGACAAATTAGGCATATAAACAGGAAATGGTCTTCATAAAAAGCAGTGGTGATGTATTTGTTCAAAACTGCCCGAGATTACTTCCAAAGTAAGATGTCTATGAGAAACAAATGCTTCTGGTAGAGGGTTAGGATTCCTATAAAATGGTTAATATACTCAAGAGGCCGAGACATTGGTCAAAGCAGGGTTTCAACGTGAAGAGTGAGGTAAAATGGCAAGTTGCCCAGGAGAAACAGAACAGGTTCACAGAGATGTTTGTGGCAAGTGTTTTGATTTGTGGCAAACTCATTCACCTCAGGAAGTCACAGACAGTGGGGGAGGAGAGGGAGTTGATGCTGTACTTGCGTCTAGCACTGATCCAGACAAAACAGCAATCAAAAGCCTGCAGCTGACATTTGGTCATTAAAGATCCCAACTGTTTGTACAGTGCACCTACCTGACACTCCAAACATCTCAAAGAAAGCAGAATCTCAATTACCCAAGCAAGGAAACAGAAAAGTGTAGCGACTGGATGGTTTTATCTAAGCTCAGATTGGAGCCGTAATAGCATTAAAATAGAATGGGCTTAATAATAAATGTTGGCACTATAACTGCGATCTACGGAGTAGTAAATTTTTCAAGTTCATTTGCTTTGCCTCCTTTTAAACAGGATACAAGTGTACTATGTATGCATATACAATGACGCCATTATATTGTGGCAGCAGTGGAAGAAATGGCTATGGCATGATTAATTGTAGAACAGAATTACTTGACAGCAGAGCTGTCAAATATCAAAACACTTGCCAGGTTTTTAAATCAGACAAGTTGAGGAATGTATATTGTTGCTATAACTGAAATCAACCCACAGTTTGAGTAAAAATTAACTCTTTACAGTGCCTTCCTCCTATCTGCACAATGTCAAAAAAATAATACCACAATACATTAAACCCTCCACAGAAATGCTTACATGTAGACAGGCATTCAAGATTGATGACAAAAAGAAAGAAGCAGAATTTGCAAGGTCTTTGAAGTTTGCAAAAAGGCTTTTGTGCACATTATTTCGTTTCATTCTCACAGCAACACTATGAGATTCATTGGGCAAGCATTTCAGTTCAGTTCTCACTGAGGCCTACTCTGGACCAGGTTTTATACTAGACACTTAAAATAAAAAGATAAATTATGTGACATCCCTGTGGCCAAGACATTTAACAAATGAGGAAATTGAGTCTCAGAGAGATAGTAATATTGTCATAACTTTTTACTCTAGAGCAAAAAAAAATCTATATCTTTGGACTCAAAATCTGATGCTTTTAGCCTTTTACTATGTACCTCTAAATGAGGTCACATTAGTTGAGAAACATATTTTTGTTGAAAGCTGGTTTCCAAAGCACTCTAAATTTCATATAGTGAAACCAACTTAGCAGATAACTCAATTCAAAACCACCTGCCCATTAAAGCAAGTGTTTTAGATCATTAGTTTTATTTCCTTTAGGAGCAGTACTGAGTAAACTTGCATTAAAAAAGAGTGAACTATTCAGCTTCAACATGTGAAGAGTATGGAAGACATCACTCCTAGCCTTACAACAAGGAAAAAGCAGGACAAACTGAAAATCAATGACTTTCCCTGGACTCATCAGAGAGCTAAGGTTTCAGAGCAAAAACTCACCCCAACATTTAAAGAGATAGGTGCATCCAGAAAAAGATTGCTTACCTCGCACAAAAGCCACTAGAGCCAGAAGCTGGTAGAAACACTTAGTCGGAGCTTTCTTGAATTGCTGGAGGCTTAAAAACTCCTGGAGGCCCCACATTACAGGTTAAGGGGAAGCACATTTTCATGGTTTTACCTTCAGGAATCCTACCAGGTTCTCCCTGTGAAGACTGGAGAAAAATTCCTGTTTGGGAAGGAGTAAGGTAAATGTAATAATTTTGAAATATACCTACGGGAGAAGTAACGATAGAAGTCATGTTGATGGTATGTGTCCTTGATATGATGTGATGAGAATGGTACTCTTCCTCTGAGTTCTTCCTCTCCAAAACCCACAGACCCAGTCAGATCATGAGAAAAATACTGGGCAGACGCCAACTAAGAAACACCTAGAAAATACCTGACTGGTATTTTTCAAAACCGTCAAAGTCATCAAATACAAAAGAATGTGTGAGACAGAAAAGGACAAGAGCCACAGGATTTAACTCATAAGTGGGGTGTAAAACAGAAAGCAACAAATGAACAAAAACCCCCTCCTAGACACAGACAACGGTATGGTGGTTACCAGAGGGAAAGGGGGAAGGGAGGGTTAAAAAGGGTAAAGGAGGTCAAATATATGGTGACAGAAGGAGACTAGACTTTGGGTGGTGAGGACACCTGCAATATATAGATGATGTTTCATAGAGCTGTATAGTTGAAACTTATATCATCTTATTAATGAATGTCACCCCAATAAATATAATTTAAAATAATTTTCTAAAAATGTCTGAAAAACTGTCATAATCAAGAGGAGCCCAAGGAAATATGATTGCTAAAAGCAATGTGGTATTCTGGATGGTATCTTGGAACAGAAAAACATACTGGGCAAAAATGAAAGAAATCTAAATAAAATGCGGACTTCAGTTAATAACAATGTGTCAGTATTGGTTCATTTTGTTGTAACAAATGTACCCGACTAATGATAGAAGTTAGATGTGAGGTATATGGCGATGCTCAGTACAATCTTGGCCACTTTCCTGATCATCTGAAACTATTTAAAGAATAATGGGGGGAAATGTAAATAACCAGAATGAACTGGGGTTTGAAATAAGTTCTTTAAGTCCTTGGGGAATATCTATGTTGGGAAGTAGAATTGCCTATGACCAATAGCACAGCTCGGTGTCGTGGAAGGTCTCCTTCTTTGATTCCTGTTTTGGGTGAGACACCTGAGGAGCTGTGAGGGAGAAAGTGGCCTCCCATTTAGCCACTCCGATTGATGAGTCACCCCTTGACATCTTGGAGTGACAGCTTTTGGAATAGAAAATGATTATTGGAAATAAAATATATCACGAAGGAAGCCAGCTTTTCCCCACTTCCACAGAATGTGAACAGGAGAAGGGACCACAGATGTACTCAAATGCAATTCTCTCACTTTATAGATGAGGAAATTGAGGCCCAGAAGGAGATTCATTATGTTGGATCCAGGATTAGAACTCGGTTTCCTTTAGTTGCCAATATTTTATTATGAATAATTTCAAACTAGAGTTAAAAAATGGTGCAATGAGTATTCTATACCCACAACTAGACTCAATGATTAACATTTTGTCATATTTGCTTCATGTATTTGCACAACCATTTAAAAGTACCTTTCATACCTTGTGTACTTCATCTCTAAGTATTTCAGCACATATTTCCCAAGAATAAGGACATTCTTCTACATCACACAATACCATAACAATAATTAAAAATAATTCTTGAATATATCTATCACCTGGTCCATTTCCTAATTTCTTTTGTCTCCAAATGTCTTTTGCAGATTTACCCCCCAAATCAGGATTTAATCAAGATAGCTCATTACATTTGGTTTTATCTTATCATCTCTTTTCACCTGGAACATTCCCCAAATCTTTTTTTTTTTAATGTATTTTTATTGACTTTAGAGAGGAAAGGAGAGGGAGAGAGAGATAGAAATATCAATGATGAGAGAATCATTGATTGGCTGCCTCCTGCATGCCCCCCACTAGGGATTTGCCCACAACCCAGGCATGTGCCCTTGACTGTAATCGAACCTGGGACCCTTCAGTTCACAGGCTGACACTCTATCCACTGAGCCAAACCACTAGGGCTCCCCAAATCTTTCTTTTCGTGATGCAGACTTTTTGTAAAATGCCTCACATTCTGGAATTGTTTTCTCTTTATATCATTTAATTTCTTTCTTTCTCCAATATATTTTCCATAAAGGAATTTGATCTCAAAGACACTGGATCAAATTCATATAAATCCCTTTTGGTACAAATACTTCATAGTTGATGTTGTGTCCTTCATACTACTCCAGGCCTATGTCAGGCTGTTCCCCTCTGGGTGATGCAAGGTTTGATGACTGTGTAAGGTGGTGACCTCCAGCTCTTTCCAGTGTAAAAATACTATGTTTGTCTATGTTACTAGCAAGGAATCTGTGGAGTAATGCTTTGGAACGAAGTACGTATCCTGTTTCTCAAAAAACTGACACCTAACTATTTTAACATCCACTGATGTTGCTTGCCTGAATCAATTATTCCATTGCAAGTTGCAAAATAGTAAATTTTCTAGTTTTCTCTTATTCCTTCTACATATGTTTGATGTGATTCTTCTATAACAGCGATTTTCAACCTTTTTCATCTCATGGCACACATAAACAAATTACTAAAATTCTGCAGCACACCCAAAAATATATTTTTGCCAATCTGACAAAAAAATAGGTATAATTTTTATTCATTTACTCCAGATGGCTGTTGTATCTGCTGTTGTCATTTTTTTTTAAAAAAATTGACCATCTAAGGGAAAAGAGGTCAGTGCCCTTTACTAAATAGTCAGGTATTACATGTTTTAAAAATTCTTGCGACACACCACTGTGCTGAGGCACACCAGTTGGAAATTGCTGTTCTATAAGGAAGAGGAGTGAATTACTATTACTCCTAAAAAAGAACATGTCAAATACTTAATCATTAGTAACTAACTTCATTAGTTACTAATTTTCAGAATAATGATTTGATGTAAGATTATACAAAAATGGCAAAACAGTTAAAAGTAAAATTTTAAACTTTCGTTTTCTTTCTTTCTTCCTTCCCCCTGTCCCTCCTCCTTTTCTTCTTCCTCCTCATCTCTCTCTTTCAGTTTCACTGGACAGTCATCAGTTATTATTTACATTCATTATTTTTTTACTGTTAAGTAGTAACCTATGACCCCACAGTGACTAAAATTTGGCCAGTGCAAGTTTCTTCTATTGCCTTATTGATGTATCCTCACTAGCATGTTAGAGTCTCCTTATTTGTTAGCAAAAGATATTCCAAGATCTCTTTATACCTTGCCTCCAAATTCTTCCTCTCAGGCTTTGGTTACTTTTTGTGGGAACTGATATTTAGAAACTGATGTCTGGACAATGGGCTATCACAATGCTCTGAGATTCTTTCTGTGAGTGCACATTATATTTTATAAAATATATTTGAAGATAAACTATGGACACCTATATAGGCTCAGAGCATAGTAGACAATCCATTGTGGTATACTCGGTGTCATTATTATTTTCCAGATGAGAAAATGAAACTCAGAGAAGATAACTTGCTTTAGCTTACAAACAGCTTATAAGTGACTAAGCAGGGGTTTGAACCCAGGTCTTGCAGTACAATATCTGCGAAGAGACTTCTATTATGTTTATGTCCACCCAGGACCCTCATATGTTTGGAAATGTCTATATTATGATTTTCAATACCCCAGTGAAAAGCCAGAATTCACTTTTTCATTCTCCCCTCCAGCTAGGGTGCAGGTACTGCTCAGTAGACACAGGCACTAAGTCCTCAACTTGACAAACAGTGTGGTTCTGCAGTTACTGCACACATCCATTTTGGTGGTGGTAGAGATGTCTGACTTAGTGGCTTCAGAGGAAGCATTTCTTGCCTCCAACGCCAGCATCCACAGTACAGTGATGTGATCTCCCAGTGGCAAAAGCAGTGAGGCCTTGGCTAGAGCCATCTTTCAGGTAGTTTGGCTGTCATTCCTGATTGTAATCTCCAAGCCTGAGTGCTGCCCTCCTGGAGTTTCAGCGAGTTTTAATAAATTTCTTTTCTGTTGAAACTAGCTAGAGTGAATTTGGCTGTTTACAATTAGAAACCCTGACTCATGCACTATGCCAGTTTCCTCAAATAGTGAAGAAATGGGCAACAGGTGTGTCATGAGTTTGGCTTGTTTCCAAAGCAATTTACATCTCATGATCCAACCGCCCCACCCTATGTGGGCTGATAACCTTGTTCTTTGCGTTAGAGTCTTCCTTTCATACTCAAACTTAGATATAACTCTTGACCTTTGAAAACAACTGGGAGTGTGGGAAGAGGGGTGAAGACACAGCTATAACAAGGGAGAAGATGCCATCAGGAAGTCAGTGTTGTACACAAGAGCGGAGACCAAGTGAAGATGCTCCCATTTGAGCATTGTTTACCACTTATTGCTACACAGGCCCTCTCTTAAGATTCCCAACAGTTTCCTGAGGTGGTTTTTAAGATAACCATTTTATGGTTAAAAAACTGGGTTCTGAGAGAACAACTGATTGGTTAAAGGAGAAATTACTTAGTCATTTATTTTAAATATAGAAATTGCATGCTTCAATTGGTTGTTGAGCAAACACTTTGGCAGCAATGAGGATAAATGGGAGGCATCCCGTGAGAAGGCTATTGTAAAGCTCCAGGGAAGAAGTGGCTAACTCTAATAGCTCCCAGCCTGTAATTCCTCTCTTCTGCATTCAAACGCACCTTTTACAGAACTAAGGATTTCTGCTACCTGGCCCTCCATCTTCAGATCATCAGTCACCATATGTTTTAGGCACACCCTTATCTTACTGTGCTGGAGTGATCTCCATCTACTGTGGCTGTGGGTGGCTTCACCACCTCCTCTTTGGTTGGTGACTGAATCACATGCTCATCTCAGCGAATGGTTACATGCCACGGCCATTTTCATTCATTCAGTAAATGCATATTAAGATATTTTGCCTACAATGTACCAGATGCTGGGAAAACAGTTATAAATCAAAACAGAACAGTCCCTGCCTGTCCTCAGAGACAAAGGAGTGCAATTGTTTCCCCGGTGATAAGAATCACTTTAGACATAAATTCCTAAGTCCCATCCCTGACTCACTGAATTTGAGTCTCCAGGGGAGGTTCTTGGGAGCCTGAGGATTTAATAAATGTGCCATCATCAGGGAAGTCTATGTGCAGTAGGTAAAGTACAAGGTGCAGTGGACGCTACTGGAGGGACATGTGACACACTTTAAGATCAGAGAAGGTTTTCTGAAGAAAGCAACAGCCAAACTGAGACCTGAATGTAAACAAGCATGTACGTGTCAGTCAGATATAGAGGTAGGGGAGAGGTGAGAAAGTTTTCTGAGCCCATTTCTCTCTTCCGACAGCACTCCAGCGGTAAGAGGCCCAGTGTGGGGCTCTCTCCATAGCAAACAAGTGGACACTAAGCTACGATGGAAAGGGACAGTATTCCCATTATCCGCAGTACACTCGCAGTTAAAAATAGTAACTTTCTTTTGAATGATGGTGGCTGCAAACACAAATCCATGAAGATCCACTTTAATAGTCATGCTGGAGTTGGGAGAGGCTCCTGCTTCTGCATGGAGACACAGGTACTGTCCAAGGATACCCTGCCCCCCTGCAGCGTGGACATTTTGAGAACTAGGACTGCAACTTGTTCACTGTTTTACTTCTGGTGATTTGCAGCTCAATAAATATTAGCTCAATGCACAAGTGCGATTTCAGCCAATTGAATGTTGTTGCATTTCTATATGAAATACTTCATTGGGCATAGCTTCAGTGTGTTTTCCTGAACTTCTCCCCACTAGGTGTGTTCACTATATGCTTTGGCACCAAGCATTCTCCCTCATGGTGTTTCTGTAAGCTGAGGAAACAGCATAGGAAGTGTTCTTGCAGCAGTGTGGCACTGCTCTCAAATTATCAAAATGTGTGAGAAACTTCCAAGTACATCTAGATGCTGCCCTCGCTTGTGAGTCATGAAGTGAAACGACGTGCATTTCTATACAACCCAGGGCTAGTGATTCTGCATAACCTGCTAGCATTCTTACGTATGCCCGGGAAACCGTGAGTAACTTAGGCCCAAATAAAACTCTTTTTTTTAATTTTTTAATTTTATGAAATCTTTATTGTTCAGATTATTACATTTGTTCCTCTTTTTTTCCCCCGTAGCTCCCCTCCACCCAGTTCCCACCCAACCCTCTGCCCTTACTCCCGCACTGTCCTCATCCCTAGGTGCACAATTTTTGTCCAGTCTCTTCCCACACCCCCCACACCTCTTTCCCCCCCCCCAAGAAAAGTCAGTCCATTCCCTTTCTATGTCCCTGATTCTATTATAATCACCAGTTCAT
>NW_006293001.1:1966228-1966471 GCF_000327345.1 Myotis davidii | reverse complement strand
TTCTTTTAGTTAAGCCTGGTCTTGTAGCTAACACCAGGGGGGATTTGGCCTCCAGGCCAAGTGGCTATGAGAATCAGCTGTGTCTGCAGTGAGAAAACTCCTGTCCTCTAGGGAGGTGCTAATCTAGCCTTTGCCTGAGGCTATCTGGCAAATGGCTCTGCGCAGGGCTTGGGCGGGGCAGGTGGGTCGCACGGGATAAACAGAGCGGGTGGAGGGCAGTTATGGGGCTGCTCTCAGTCCCGT
>NW_006293001.1:1964029-1966150 GCF_000327345.1 Myotis davidii | reverse complement strand
CGGAGAGAAAGCTGCCCTCTTGTTCCGACCGATGCCTGACAGTCCTGCTTCTCCCGTTTGAGTCTGGGTCCCTAGAGACTCGCCCAGAACTGGAGCTCAGAATCTGAGATTCCCTCCCGATTGAAAACGACAACCACGCCCTCAGCTACCAGCCCACTCCGGCATACCTCCACACCTTTATATTTTCCGTACTGCGCCTCCTCTGAGTCTCGTATGCTGTTCTCTTTCCTTCTAGTTGAAGAATTTCCCCTCAGCCAGTCTTCCTGTGGTTCTGGGCGATGTCCGTTCTGTCTTTTAGTTGTATTTTGAAGTGGTTGTTCGAGGCAGCTAACTCTGGTGTTTACCTATGCCGCCATCTTGGTTTCTCCTCTCCCAAGTAAAACTCTTTAGAGCCCCAAATCTGGCACATATTTGGTACCCACCCACCTATATTTAAATAAAAATAACATACCGTAAAATAAGTGCAAAGAAGTGCAACAAATTTCTGATCTTTTTTCCCTCATGATGATTTTAATGATTTTTTTTCTGTTTTTTAATTGTGGTAAAGACCACATCACATAAAATTTACTCTTTTAACTATTTTTAAGTGTGCAATTCTGTGACATTAAGTGCACTCACATTGTTGTACAACCATCACCACCATCCATCTTCAGAACTTTTCCATTTTCCTCTACTTGAAACGCTCTAGCCATTAAACACTCCCTGTTCTCCCTTCTCCCCAGCCTTTGGGAACCACCATTTTGCTTTTTGTCTGTATAATTGATTGACTGCTCTAGGTATTTCATATGAGTAGTCATACAACATTTGTCCTTTTCTGACTGCCTTATTTCACTTAGCATCATGTCTTCAAGTTTCATCCATGTTGTAGTGTGTACCAGAATTACCTCCCTTATTATTATTCAGAATTACCTGAATAATAATACCAATAATAGTAATTGTATATAATAATTATATATATGTAAAGTTTGTTTAGCCATTCATCCCTTGAAGGATGTTTGGGTGGCTTCCAGCTTTGGGATATTGTGAATAATGTTGCTATGACTATAAGTGTACAAATATCAGTTTCAGTCCCTGCTTCCAATACTTTTGTGTTTACACCTAGAGGTGAAATTGCTGCATATTATGATAATTCTATGTTTATTTTATTTTCTGAGGAACCAGCATACAACTTTCCACAGCAGCCACACCACTTTATATTTCCATAAGAAATACACAAGAGTCCAAATTTCTCCGCAGCCTCACTGACACTTGTTATTTTCATTTTTTTTTTCATGATAGCCATAAACATGGTTGGTAGGTAAGTGGTATCGTGTGCGTGTGCGTGCACATGTTTAATAGACTTTATTTTTGCAGCAAAATTGAGCAGTGAGCACAGAATCCCATATATCTCCTGCTCTCACACATGCCTAGTCTCCCTCACTTTTAACATCCCTTATCAAAGGGTACATTTGTTACTAATGATGAACGTACATTGTCACATCATTATCTCTCGAGTCCATAGTTTACCTTAGGTTTCACTTTTGGAGTTGTCTATTCTATGGTTTTGTCAAATGTATGACATGCATTCACCACCATAGAACATATGCATAATATACAGAACAGTACATAATATAAAATAGAGAATAGTTTTACTACCCTAAAAGTCCTCTGTGCTCTGCTTATTCATCCATCCTCCCCACTAACACCTGGTAACCACCGATCATTTTACTGTTCCATAGTTTTGCCTCTTCCAGAATATCTTATAATTGGAATTATCCCACGTGTAGTTTTTACAGATTGGCTTCTTTTCCTTAGTAGTATGAATTTAAGTTTCCATGTCTTTTCAAGGCTTGATAGCTCATTTCTTTTTATTGCTGAATAATATTCCATCAGCTGAATGTACTGGAGTTTATTTATTGATTCACTTACTAAAGGACATCTTGATTGCCTCCTAATTTTCACAATTATAAATAAAACTGCTATAAACATCCATGCACAGGTTTGATGTGGATGTAAGTTTCCAACTCCTTTAGGTAAATATCAAGGCGTATAGTATGAATATGTTTAATTTTTAAGAAACTGCCAAACTGTCTTTCAAAGTGGCTGTAGCATTTTGCATTTTCACCAAAAATGAATGAGCAT
>NW_006293001.1:1961237-1964002 GCF_000327345.1 Myotis davidii | reverse complement strand
ACATTCTCATCTGTCATTTGTGTTGTTAGTGTTTTAAATGTTGGCCTTTGTAATGGGTGTGTAGTGGTGCTTCATTGTTTTAACTCGCAATCCTCTAATGACATATGACGTTGTGCATCTTTTCATAGCTTATTTCACATGTGCATAACTTCCTTGGTGAGGTGTCTATTGAAATGTTTTTCTCTTATTAAAATTGGGTTATTAGTTTTCTTATTGTTTAGTTTTAAGTGTTCTTTGTATATTTTGGATAACAGTGCTCTATTAGATATATCTTTTGCAAATATATTCTCCCACTGTTTGGCTTGCCTTCTCATTCTCTTGACAGTTTTTTGCAGAGCAGTTTTTAATTTGAATGTGCCCAGCTTATCAATTTTTTTATAGATAATGCCTTTGGTGTTGTATCTAACAAATGATCAGTATACCCAAGTAATCTAGATTTTCTCCTCTGTTATCTTCTAAGAATATTATTATTTTGCATTTTTATATTGAGATCTGATGGATTTTGAGTTGATTTTTGTGACGCATGTAAGGTTTGTGTTTAGATTCATATTTTTTTCTGCATGTGGAAATCCAGTTGTCCCGGCACAACTTGTTGAAAGGAATAACTTTTCTCCATTAAATTGATTTTGCTCCATCGTCAAAGATCAGTTAACCATATTTGTGTGCATCTAATTCTGGGCTCTCTATTCTGTTCCATTCATCTATTTGTATATTAGAACTACCTTCAAGTCAGGTAGTTCCAGTCCTTCCACTGGGTCTTATATGTGTCTTTTGCCTCTCCATATAAACTTTAGTTTTAGTTTGTCAATATCAACAAAATAACTTAAGATTTTGATTGGGACTGTGTTAAATATATAGATCAAGTGGGGAAAAAACTGACATTTTGACAATATTGAGTCTTCCTACCCAGTGCCCTATCCATGAACATTAAATAGCTCCTCTTTTAGTGATTCTTTGATTTCGTACATCAGAGTTTTAAAGTTTTCCTAATATAGATCTTATACACATTTTGTTAGACTTAAACCTACATATTTCGTTTATGAGTGCTAATTAAAAGATACTGTGTTTTTTATTTCAAATTTCATTTGTTCACTGTTGGTTATAGGAAAGAAATTGACTTTTGAATACTAACATTGTAATCTGCAACCTTGCTGTACTCATTTGTTAGTTCTAAGAGTTGTATGTGGATTCTGTCAGATTTACTATAGAGACAATCATGTTATCTGTGAACAAAGACAGTTTCATTTCTTTCTTCCAAATCCGTCTACCTTTCATTTCCTTTTCTGGTCTTTTTGCATCAGCAAGAGCTTCCAGTACAATGCTGGAAAGCATTGATAAGATGGGACATCCTTACCTCATACTGATCTTAGTGGGAAAGCTCAATTTTTACCATTAAGAATGCTGTTAGTTGTAGGTTTTTTCACCAATATTCTTTGTCAAATTGATGAAGTTCCATTTTGTTTCTAGTTTCCTGAGAGTTTTTTTATCATGAATGGGTGTTGAATTTTATCAAATGCCTTTTCTGCATCTGTTAATATGATTGTGTGATTGTTTTTATTTATTGGCCTGTTGATGTGATGGATTAATTTTTAATTGATTTTTTAATGCTGACCCAGTGTTACATACTTGGGATTAATCCCACTTTGTTGTGGAATATGATTCTTTTCATACATTGTTGGATTTGATTTGCATTATTTTTTATTTGCATTATTTTGTGAGGATTTTGCATGTATGTTCATGAGAGATATAGGTTTCTGGTTTTCCTGTCATGTCCTACTGGTTTCTGTATTAAGGTAATGCCAGCCTCGTAGAATAATTTAGGAAATATTCTTTCTGCTTCTACCCTCTGAAAGAGATTATACATAATTGATAGAATTTATTCATTAAATGTTTGGTAGAATTCACTAATGAATCTACCTATCATTTCTGTTTAAAAGGCTATCAATTATTGGTTCAATTTCTTTAATAGATATAGGCCTTTTATATTGTTTATTTCTTCTTGTGTGAGTTTAGGCACATTGTGTCTGTCAAGGAATTTGTCCATTTCATTATCAAATTTGAGGCTATAGATTTTTTTATAGTATTCATTTGTTATCATTTTATGTTTATGGGATCTGGAGTGTTTCATTGTGGTTTGGGTATTCATTTCTTTAGTAATTAGCTTTGTTAAGCATCTTTTCATGTGCCTATTGGCCTTTAATGCTTTTAAAAGCGTGTCAAATTCTGAGTCTGGCCAAGAATTTTGCTCCTGGTATGGTGTGTCCTAAGCACATGTGCAGTGTTCTAGGGAGACCATCTGAACTGTCTTTACTTCTAGGGGGGGAACAGAAACTTTACCTGATGGCAGGTACTTTACCTCCATATCCAGGTACTTATCATTTCACTAGGATGACCAGTCTATTGAGTTCAAATACCACCTTGAAGATTAATGTTTTACAAATTAAAAAAACAATAGAAACATTTTTTTTTTCAAAATTCTGCTGCCACACTGAACAATGTCTTGGAAACCACATGAGCTCAGTCCATCACCAGAAAGAACCATATCTTCATTGGCGGCGATCATGAATATTTTCTGAGCCCACAGGATGGTTAAGAACAGTTCTTCCCTGCTAGCCTCAAATAGTCTTTCACTGCACTAATACCAGAAAATCCCCCTGCTCCCTTCTTTCAACTCCCGTCTTAGAGGGTAATCAGCTTAAATCTGCTCCTGTGACTTGTGGTCAACGCAGTAAGCCTCCTTTTGCCCTAATGCCTCCTTTCTTCCT
>NW_006293001.1:1927282-1961181 GCF_000327345.1 Myotis davidii | reverse complement strand
CCCTCCCCCAGGGCCCTACCAATTCCTAGTGCATGCTGTGGGCTCTTACTCTCAAAGCTAAAAGAGAATAATCAGGAAGTCCCACTCTGCCACATTTAACTTATCTGAAAATAAGTGTGCTCAGAAGAGAATAATGGAGACAAATTTTTTGCCATGTTGATTCTGGGTCTCAGAGAACTATTTTTCCCTCACAGAACTATTTTTAAAATAACTGGAATTATGCGATAAAAGAAAGATACTCCCCATCCTTAATATATGCAAAGTTCAAGGAACATCGTCTATGAAATGATTACTTTTGAAAAACATTTCATTTAAAATATGAGCTTTAGAAAGACAGCTAAGTTCTTTCGTTCCTCCCACATCATCCACATATAGAAGAGTTTCAAGTTTTCCTAGATTCAAGTGCAAAAGAGGACAATTTCTTTCCCGATTATTCACAAGGCAGAGAACCTGGATTCTGATAAGGGCTGCACCTCCTCTCACTAGCGTTATCTTTTGCCTGCTTTGGAAGCCTCACAATCAAGGAGATGCCTGCTGGAGACCAAGATCAACAGTCATTGATATAAATGTGAGGAGTCTGGCAGAAGGCTGACCAGGACTCCTTTTGATATTCACAGGCTGAATATCTACATTTTATTACCTGCTGCTGTGACTCAATGGCCTAAAGCAAACTCCTCCAAAACCTGACAATCTTACTGTTTACTAAACATTACCATTGATATGTCTGTTTGCACGCCTAACGGCAATTGTGTATTCTAGCTAATAAAAGCAGCTGGGAAAGGAGCAACAGAGAGAGAACTTGACTTCCATGGTTAAGTTGTCCTCTGTTTCCCCCGGTATTCAAAATAATATTTCGTCTTGTGTATCATTTGTGCGTCAGCCCTTCCTCCAAGCCTTTGAACCTGTGAAAGCCACGCTGGCCGTGGACTCTCGCAGATGCCTGTTTTATACCATGGCCTGTATTTGATCTATGTCTCCAACAAATATTTAACTTCTTTAAAATCATAATCTTCTTTATCTCTTGAAGATCCTCCAATACGCCATAATAATTTGTAAACTCTTAGAAAAATAGAATAAAAAACAATAAGGATGGGAAGAAACAGCACACAATTCAGCACAGTGGTTTCTGGAAACTACTGGCACTAGGTGAGATGACAACAGGATTTCCTGCATTTTGTGCAGGTAAACCTGGTTTCAGAAGAAGCAAAAGACACAGAGAAGAAAATCTAGATGAAGGTCATAGCCCCTGTCTGAGTCCACACTCCATCCCTTGGCGGCTACTAGTAGTATGTGGACTTGGTCACATTACCTAACTTCTCTGAATCATACTTTGCTCAGTTTTGACTTGGAGAGAGCGTGGAATTAATGAAAGTATTAACATTACAGTGAGTAGGTTTTAAGTTCTATTGTACTACATAAATGTGAAATGGTGATTGGGTTAATATATGTTGCCATTTCCCTCACTTCCTGCTCCAGTATAACTTTACTAACTTAGATAGTTGATAAGACATTTCTGCAACAGCCTGTAAGAATAAGTTCATTCTCTTCCCTTATTAGCTTGCTCTTTGGCTTGTTTTCTACTTGATAATAATGAGGTTTGTTTTAGTAAATATGTACTCGATCTTCTTTATAACATTTAGTAAATATGTACTTGATCTTCTTTATAACTCACATATGTTAAATCAATAGCTGATGTTTCTGTGTTAGATTCAGGGCTCATCAAGGGAGTGACGCCTCAGGCTTATCTTCATCAGTGCTCTGTGTCAGCCTAGCTACATTCCCACTAGCATGCCAGTTAAAGTCTCTGTGTTATTAAGATGCTGAGGTCTAAAAAGCATTTTTCTTTCTTTCCTTGTACTATGTAGACAATGAGAACAAGGAGTCAGATAATAATCGTCATGTTTCTCCAACAGGAGCAGCCGAAAGCAGCAGGCTTGTCCTGTAGTACCTCAGTGCTTAGGCAAATCTACCATTTTAGCACAAAATAGCAGGGCAAAATATTGCCTTTGTGCTTAATTCTAGGCTGCTCTGGGTTTAAGCTTCTGAGAATGCAAACAATATTCTGAAGGCTGTGGATAAACCCACACAAAGAGATAGACACTGTATACCCTCATAAATGGTTTGGTGTACACACCTTTTCTGGAAAGCAAAAGGAAATTCTCAACCTGATTCCTGGTTAAGGAAGCCCTCCCTGCAGTCTGAGAATATTTGTTTATTAAATATGATAGAATATGGATTATGGATCACTTCATAAAGCATTTGAAAATGATGTATGCAAGAACCCAACCAGATACACCAATACCTACAGTGTGCAACATAGGTGAGTATATGTGAACCATAACCTTTGGGGACTTACTTTGTAGAGGAGGAGAAAAATCTTTTTCTCTTTTTCATACTGGAAGGGAAGGAGTCCTGCCTAAGAATTTAATTATATTAGAATAGAAACTGAAATTTCACTTTTATTCTGCTGATTCTTTGTACTGCTGAAGGCTAGAGATAATCACTCTTTCTTTGTTTGGCTGAGTTTCCCAATAATCTTTGGAGATGCAAAAGTAGACTGAAAACATATAGGAGGTTGAATGAGTGTGGAGACAGTTAAATTTCTCTGTGCAAACTCTTTTTTTTTTTTAAAATATATTTTATTGAGTTTTTACAGGGAGGAGGTACATGCCCTTGGTGGGAATCGACCCTGGGACCTCTCAGTCCGCAGGCCGACGCTCCATCCACTGAGCCAAACCGGTTTCGGCGCAAACTCTTAGTATGTTGGAAAACTGTGAGCTGGCAGCTAGAATATCTTGATGGGAGAAATGAAGACCAGAAAAGATGGCAAGGTCTGGCCTAAGGAATTCTGGCTAGTAAGGAAGTCCGTTGGCAGGGAAAGGATGTTGACATTTTATGACAGTGATGTCTAATACTAATTTTGAATTTATTGTTTAAAATATGATAGGATATTCCCTCAAACTTTAGTAAAACCCGATTCACACACACACAAGTCTATGCTGGTGGTTCTCTAGGGAAATGAAGGACACTGGATCATACCAACAGGAAGAAGAGTGTGAGAGGGTAGAGAAGGAAGGACAAGGGATAAAGAGGATGAGTTTCAGGTCAGAGATTAAAAAGCAATATGAGAAATTAGAATCCGAGGTACTCAGAAAAAAAATCAAGCACCCAAGAATCCTCAGAGATGGGAGAGAAAGAGAGAAGTGGGAGACACTTTACTTGAACTTTAACGACAAAAATGACCGCTGAAGTCAAAGGACTTGGGGATATGCAGGAGATACTAGAAATACATACATATGCACTTCCCCCACATGCATTTGCATATGTAACACAATATACTAGGTACGAATCTGGCCAACCCTATGAGGGCTCCTGATTTGTGATGTTGTACCCAAACAAGAGCCAGCATACATCTGAGAGCATTTTCAGATCTTCTGACCTGTTCTTCAAATACTTTCTGCCCAGAATCAGATCACATAAGGAATGCAATATTAAAGGATGTGTTTGTTGTAGTGTGTTTCTGCCAGGGGGTCATGTTTCATGTTCTGCAGCAATGGGGCCCACAGAGAAAAACCCAGAAAACTTAGTGGGCATTGACAGTTTCAGCTTCCAAAGAATTCATAGTATAATGGGGTAAGGGGTAAATGCACATTTTATAACAATAAATGTGATAAGTGCAATAATAGCGATATATACCATCTTTTCTTGCATGCTGTCTACTTTATCCATTAGAGTCCTTACCATATTAATCATAATTGTTTTAAATTCCTAGTATGATAATTCTAATCTCCCTGCCATGTCTGGCTCTGAAGCTTGCTCTGTCTCTTCAAATTGTATTCTTTGCCTTTTGATATGCCTTGCAATATTTTCTTGATAGCCAGTCATAATGTATCACATAAAAGGATTTTGTATAAATAGGCCTTTAGTAATGTGGTGTAGAGGGCATGGGGAGAAGGAAGTGTTTTATGATTGGCTCTCAATCTTTTAATGAGCCTATGCCTCAGGACTATGAACTTCATAAGTGTTTCTCAGTTTTATTCTTCCTGTTTCGTTGTAAGGGAATGGGTTAGGTGGACTAGAGTGCACTGGAGGTAGGTATTTCCCTCCACTCTCCCCTCCCCCCATTCTGCTTGGCTCCTATAATACACAGCAGGTTAAGTTCTGCTTAACTAGCTTCCCATGCTTAACTAGAATCCCACGAGGACAGATTTTCTAAGAAAAAAAAAATGCTGTGGCATATTTCAAAATTATTCCTTTCTCCCTCCCCCTGTCATTTTTTTCTCTAATATTTACCTTGGGAACCAGGTGAACTCCTGGAGATAACTCTCACAATGTTCTTTCCCCTCCATGCTTAGGTCTCCCTGGAGTTTTTAACTCTTAGAGTTGTCCCCACTCTATATCCAGCAACTTACCATTTACAGTTCAGGTTTTCATTCCTTGGCTCTGGTTCCTGGGGTCTCTGCTCTGAAAGCCGTGACTCCTATATTTATCTGCCTTTCTTGTCAATATCAGGAGCAGTGGTTTGTCTTGTGTCCTCACAGCTCTTACGGATCCAAGAGAGTTGTTGACTTTCCAGTCTTCTCAGCTTTTTACTTGTTGTTAGGATGCAATGGCAACTTCCACGCTCCTTACATGTAGAATCGAAACCACACCATCATTTTTTTTTTATGTTTCAAAAAAATAATAATACAGGCAAAGAAGAATTGGACTACAAAGTTGGGGTGAGGTATTATTAGATCCACAATGACCCTTTGTATTAGTGTGCTCATCTTTAAATCAATAGTGATATTTCAGAAGACAGAAAAATTGATTATTTGTCAAGATGATTTCAAAGATGAAAGTTCTTATACAAACACATCTGGCATACAGAAAGCATATTTTCTTTTTGGTGCATAAAAATAAAAAAGACTGACTCTTCAAACACTTGTTGACTTTTCTACTTGCAAAATACAATAATTTAAATATGTAATTATTGTAACTTATACCTTTGGAAGAAATCCTTCCAATAAAGATGAGAAATACTAAATATATTATTTAGGGGATAAGTTTGGGAGCAACCAATAGGCACCTAAAAAATAGTAGTTGAAACAACATAAAAGTTGATTTTTCTTTCATGTGGAATTCTAGAAGCAGGAAGCTCAAAGAAGAGACACTCAGGGAAACAAGTGTCATTACCAAGGTTCTTTTTTGGCTGTATCTGGTCCCGTCATCACATCTGCATTCTGTCTAGAAGATAGTAAGGGATAAAGAAGGAAGAGCAAATGAAACACACTAGCTTCTTTTAAGGAAGATTCCTAGATGCTGCCACATGACACTTCTACATACCTCTCACTGAGCAGAACTTAGTCACACAGTCACATTTACACAAAAGCAAAGCTGGGGAAAGTAATCTTTGTTCTGAGTAGCCATGTTCTTAGGTAAAAACCAAAGATTCTACTATCATGGAAAAAGAAGGACATTTCTGTTGGTGGATCATTATCAACCTTTGCTACAATGTTATATGCTTTAGAATATTTATTTCTTATGGAATTCCTACCAATTTGTAGGTTTGTTGTTCATTTGCTAAATTGGGAGGAAGGAGGGCAATAGTCTTCAAAGAAAGACTAGTCTTCAAAAGAAGGATGCAGGAGTAAAAAACAAATGGTGTGATTATGATTCCTAATTTGATAGTCTCTCCTAAAAATTTTTTTTAACCACAAAAAGCTATTTTATTGGGCTTTATAAAGAGTGCTAAAAATATGGATTTGAGAACTAAGACAAAGAAATATATCAGTTTTATAAATATACTTTTGGGGATGCTCACCATGATAAGGAGAAGAGAGCATACTAGAGGAATAAAGAGTTTTATTAAGACCCTGCTCTATAAAGCAGATGGTGACCAAGTCATTGCTACTATCATGGCCTATGAAAGGAGGCCTCTCTGGATCCCTCAAGTTTGTGGTACATCATAGACCAGCTGTTTTTCCTCTGCCTTGACTTCTAAGATAGCATCACCTGATGTGGAGGTAAGTCCTAAGGGTCCCTCCACAACAGACTCAAACTCACTAAAACTAGATGTGGGTGTTCAAAAAAATATAAATTTAAGTTCTATTTTCCAACATGATAGCATGCAAGAAAATGCTCTTAGGGGCACATTCACTAAACTGCTCTCTATGCCTCATTCTTCTATGCATAGGGACAGGATTACATTTCAGGCTGGGTGATAAGCTTTCATTTTTTAATCGCTCCATTCTTTTCTCTCTCAGAGAGGACTTAATCTCTTCAACAGCACAGTAATATTTAATCTCTTCAATGTACAATGATTTTTAATCTATCACGAGGCAAGTAATTATGAAGATATTCCAGAATCTAAGGAATATAAAGCTTGAACCACCTAAAAGTCAAAATCCTATTTAAACTAATCTGCAGCATATATATAACTGTGGTTGAGATCAATCAAATCTAATGAAGTGTAAAACACCATTTTTATGTAGAATTATGCTCTTTTTATGAGTCAGATTTAGTGACTTTAAGGTTAACTAAATTTTATGGTGCTGATATTAAGCCAATTTATCTCATTACAATTCAGCCAACTTTTGAATACTCTAGAAAATTTATATACATATAAATATCCTTTTTCAAAGGCTTTTGAAGTTGGCTGCTCCTTTGGAAAATGAAAATATTATAACACAAAGAGATTAAGCAAATATCCAAAGTCAAGTTGGAAAACCTTAACAAAGTGAGAGTAAAAGATTATACAGCTCTGAAGTATCTGCCACTAAAAGAAATTCTATCTTTCACACTAAAGCTATAATCTTTATCTGCATCTGTTCTTAAATTAGACAGAATAGGTTTAATTATGGATAAAATTCTGTGAAGCAAGCAACTACTAGAGAGTGGAGAAAAGCCCTCAGGGGTTCCTTTAGCATGTCAGAACTGACCTGCCCCAAACAGCAATGGCAATGATGCACTATTGGTTTGTTGCAATGCTGGAACAAGAGAGCTGTTCTTAGAGTAATTTGCATCCAGCCAAAATGTGTGTGCCCCCTATTACTTCCTGGACCAAAATAGTGAGATACCAGCCCAAACTACATATCAATAGTTAATATTGGAACAAATTGCCATAACATAGTATCATGTTGGTCCACAGTGATATTGCAGGACAAAGTCTATAATTGAACATTAAATATCAAGGATCTACTAGTAAAACACTCCAGTCAATAGGCATTGCCCAACCAATTTCTCATATGTTTTGCAATACCCTCTTCCAAAATAATCAGTCTCTTGAAAATCTCCAAAATATGCACATAAAACACAACTTATCAAATTTTAAAAATGGGATCAGACATTGTATGCTTTCTGATCACAGTGCAATTAAACTAGAAGTCAATAATAGAATCATTGTTAGAAAACCCCCAAATACTTGGAGATTAACAATGTACTTCTAAATAACATATGGGTTAAAGAAGAAATCTTAAGGGGCAAGAAAATTAAATAAGAATGAATACACAACTTACCAAAATTTGTGTAATTTGCATGAAACCACAGTAAAATCAGTGCTTAGGTAAAAATTTATAATATTGAATGCTTATATTAGCAAAGAAAAATTATCTAAAATCAATACTCTAACCTTCCACTTTAAGAAACTAGAAAAAGGAGAGCAGATTAAATCCAAAGTAAGCGGTGGAAAAAAAATAATAAAATCAAAAGCAGAAATCAGTGAAATTGAAAACAGAAAATCAAGAAAAAGAAAATAAAATCAAAAGTTTGTTCTTTGGAAATGTCAATTAAAGTATTAAGCCTCTAGCTAAGCTAATGAAGAAAAAAAAAAGAAGACACAAAGCACTAATATTAGACATGAATGAAAGACACATCACTTACAAATCCCAGAGACACAAAATAATAATAAGGGAATACTATGAAGAATTCTGGTCCACTTCGTCTTGGTATCACATATTCGATAACCTAGATGAAGTGGACCAATTCTTTGAAAGGCACAATCTATCAAAACTCATACAAGAAGAACTACCCAAAGCAATTTATAGATTCAACATTATTGTTATCAAAATGTCAATGGTGTATTTTACCAATAAGTAATCCAAAAATTTACATGAAACCACAGAAAACCCCAAATAGCCACAGCAATCTTCAGAAAAAGGAATAAAGTTGGAGGTATCATGCTACTTGATATCAAGCTATACTACAAGGCTATTAAAATAAAAATAGCATGATATTGGCATAAAAACAGACACATAGACCAATGGGACAGAGTAGAGAGCCCAGAAATAAACCCATGTTTATATAGTCAATTAATATTTGAAAAAGGAGAAAAAATATTCAATGGGGGTAAAGACTGTCTATTTAATAAATGGTGTTAGAAAAATTGGACAGATAAATGCAAAAAATGAAAATAGACCAACTTTTTACACCATACACAAGAATAAACTCAAAATAGATTAAAGAGTTAAATGTAAAACTCAAAACCATAAAACTCCTAGAAGAAATCATAGACAGTAAAATCTCAGACATTTCTTGTAGTAATATTTTTTCTTATATATTTCCTCTGTCAAGGGAAACAAAAATAAACAAATGGGACTACATGAAATTAAAAAGTTTTTACACAGCAAAGGAAACTATTAATGAAATAAAAAGATAACCTACTAAATGGGAGAAGATATTCATCAATGATACATATGAAAAAGGGTTAATATCTAAAATATATAAAGAACTCATATAACTCCACACTCTCCCCCTCCCCCAATCCAAACAATTCAATTAAAAAATGGGCAAAGGAGCTGAATAGACACTTCTCCAAAGAGGATATACAGATGGCCAACAGACATATGAAAAGATATTAATATTGCTAATTAACAGAGAAATGTAAATTAAAACCACAATGAGATGTCACTTCACCATCTGTCAGAATGGGTATCATTAATAAATCAACAAACAACAAGTATTGGTGAGGACATAGACAAAAGGGAACCTTTATGCACTGTTGGTAAGAATGCAGATTGGTGCATCCACTGTGGAAAGCATTTGGAGTGTCATCAAAAATATTAAAAATGGAACTGCACAAACCAGTGATTCCACTTCTGAGTATATATCCAAAGAAACCCAAAACAGTCATTTGAAAGAATATGTGTACTCCTATGTTCACTGAAGCACCATTTTCTCAAATTCCCATCAATAGACTAGTGAATAAAAAAGTGGTGGTACATATATAGCCATAAAAAAGAATGAAATGTTACCATTGGTGACAACATGGATGAACCAAGAGGGTATTATGCTAAGTGAAATAAGTCAGTCAGATAAACACAAATACCATATGATTTCACTTATATTTGGATTATAAAAAAACAATATAGACAAACACAAGACAGACTCATAGGTACAGAGAACAGACTGATGGTCAAAGGGAAGGGAGATTGGGGGATTGGTGAAAAAGGTGAAGGGATTGAGAAGTACAGAACAGAGTGGTAGTTATAAAATAGTCATGGGGATATAAAATACAGAATAGGAAATATAGTCAATGCTATTATAACAACTATGTATGGTGCCAGGTGAGTAATGAAAAGAATGAGGAGAACATTTTATAAAGTATATGATTGCCTAACCACTATGCTGTACACCTAAAATTAACACTAAATAATATTGAATGTAAACTTTAATTGAAATAAATAAATAATTAAAATTATAAAAGAAATATAAAATCTAAATAAGCCTATCTTTATTAAAGAAATTGAGTTAATAATTAACAACCTTTCAAAATAGAAAGAACCAAGCCCTGATAGGTTCACTTGTGAATTTTACCAGCATTTAATGAAAAAAATTATACCAATTCTGTACAATCTCAGGAGGTACAAACAGAAGGGATACTTTTTATGAAGTCAGAATTACCCTAATATCAAAACTAGACACAGACATTACAAGGAAAGGAAACTATAGATCAATATCCTTCAGAACAACTATGCAAAAATCTTTAACAAAATATTACCAAATAGGATCCAACAGTATATACTAGTAAAATAAATTATATAGCATAGCAAAGTGGGTTTTATCTTAGGTATACAAGGTTCAACATTTGAAAATCAATACATCATAGCAACAGGTCAAAGAAGAAAAATCACCTATATATATGAAAGCCTAAGCGACAGTTATGACGGAACAACTGGAACGACTGGAATGACTGGTCACTATGATGTGAACTGACCACCAGGGGGAAGATGTTAGATGCAGGAGCTGCCCCCAGCCTGAGGCCCCTATTGCCAATGGGGCCGGGGGGAGGGACCAGGAGGTTGGCCCGCAGGCCCCATTGGCGATCAGGGCCAACCTTCCAGGTCCCTGCTCTGTTTCTCCCCCCAGCTGGCAGACTATGATCGGCCCACTGCCTACCCACTGTGGTGGTTGTTGGCTCCTCCCCCCTGGCAGGAAGGCCCCAGGCTGAGATGGGGAACTAGGGGTGGGTGGTGGTGGATGTGAGCAGTGAGGGAAGGAGGAGGCGGAGAGGAGAGGAGGCAGGGAACCTGATCAGCCCTGATTGCTGACTAGGCCTAGAGACCCCCACCTGTGCATGAATTTTGTGCACCAGGCCTCTATTATGATAATAGTAATATATGCAAAAAAGTATTTGACAAAATCCAACACCTCTTAGTGATAAAGTTTCTCAACAAACTAGGAATAAAATAAAACTTTCTCAGGTAGTTAAATAACACATAAAACCTACAGTATCATTATTCTTCAGAGTGAGGAACTTGAGCAAATATATGATCAGAATGAAGGTTGCCCCTTGAAAAAGAAATCGAAGTGTAAAAGAGTATGAGGGAAATTTCTGGATTGTCAGATACACAAGTGTGGTTATTTTAAACATCATTTAATTAACTGAAAATCTGTGATTTTATTATATGTAAGTCATCTTTCAATAAAAATAAACGAGTAAGAGTGA
The DNA here is from genome assembly GCF_000327345.1 of Myotis davidii. Taxonomy (NCBI): domain Eukaryota; kingdom Metazoa; phylum Chordata; class Mammalia; order Chiroptera; family Vespertilionidae; genus Myotis; species Myotis davidii. Next base: position 1,950,257 of record NW_006293001.1, on the reverse strand, counting down.
GAAGAAAAGATATTCTCACTTTATTAGAAAAAAACAAATGAAGATCTCCATTATCTTGACAGTTTGACAAAAAGCTTAATTTATTTTTAAGTAATCTCTGTTTCTACAGAAAAAAAATTGGAACAGATTATCTGATGGGTGCAGCATTCATAGGGTATTTGTTGATGTTGATATCAAGTTATGACTTTAAAAAGAGAAAATTCAAACAAACTAATTTGAGAATTTGGTCTCAATTTACATCAAGATATAGCTGTGATTTTTCAAAAAAAAGTGGAGCATAAATATTCTGAATAGATATTCTGGAAATAGCAGTTGATAGCAATATTTCATTAAAGTGTTATTTATTTTCAGCTTCTAACATCTTACCCCTTTGACTTCTCTTGGAAAATCTATTAAGAAGGAGCTCCAAACTCAAATTGTTTCTACCCTTAGTGAGTGAAATGTTAAGAAAATTCTTGGTGTGCCACAGGACAATCTGCACAACCGAGAGGAAAAAAAGTCTGATTCCTAGTACCCATTGTGAATCTGCCTTTGACCTTGTTCTAATTTATATATTTTTAACTTCAGGAGGTTCTTATCTAAAATCCCTTTACTGATTCATGCATCATTTAATTCGGCAAACATTTTTTTTATCCAGCATCAAGCAAAAGTAATTATTTCTGAAACATGTTCAATGACATTTCAAACAAATTCCTCTAACCTGGAAAATCCTGACAGCCATGTTTTAGAAAATTTGATGACTCTTTTAAAACTCTTTAGAAAGGAGTCTGCCAGATGCATTGCTGTGTTCACATATGTCCATGCGTGAGTAAACAAAGTAATTAAATGGTCCTTAGGTAGTTTGCTCAACCTTACAGAGAGACTTTGTTGGAAACCTTGGCAACTCCATCTAAGCTACTGATCTTGCTTCCCTCTTTGCACCAAAGCATTTGGTTTCTAAAAATTATGCTTAGGAATTAATTCACCTTATGCCAACTGATGAGTGAGATTTATCTTAATTTAAATAAACCATAAATGTCCATTCATCAGTTACGATCCTTGTTTAGGCAGGCTGCCAAGAAACACCAAGTGTCTGGGCCAGAGTTTACTCAAATATAAGATGAACCCCATTCCTATGCTTATAGGCTATGAATCCTCCATTTGACTTTGGGCCAAATATTTAATGGCTATAAAGTAAAAAGGTTGGTTATTTGGGATGTAAGTTTTAGTTTTACAATTCTGTAGACATATGATTGCTAGCAAAGGGAAGGAATATTGATACCACTAGCACGGAACCTGGCTCAAGACTCAGTGTGAGCACATGAAGTTGAAGCCAAAACTATGCCTTGGTGATGTATCAGAGTCTGACATCACACTATAAAAATAATTAGGAAAATTATCCTTATCTTCAAGAAACTTACCACCTAGTTTGGGCCATAAAACAAACATAAAAGAACAACAACAAATGGAAATATATAATGAAATATGAGAATAAACATTACCTAAATTCTAAGGGCCAGAAGAGTGCACTCAGATTATAACTGACAACTAACAGTTGTAACTCACAATTCCATCATGTCCCCACGGACTCTTCCTTTGCCTATAAGACTTTTGTATAATGTGGAACACAAATCCTCAGAAGCAAATAAAATTATGGTGCATAGAAAATATTGTAACCCAGTATTCAATGATGATTCAAACTTTAAGCTAGTGTTCTTCTAACAAGAAGAGTAATGGAAAACAAGGAAGGATTATATTCTATAACACTGATATTTTCTTTTTCTCAATTTAAGTTTCATACATTAAAAATGGTGACTGACAAACACTGTTTTACTTTGTTGGTTCTGTTCTACAGCTGAGTGAAAGAGAAGCCATTAAAACATATCTGGCATAACATGTAATATTTATACTTTGGGATTACATGACAGAAGTAGATGACGGCTTGCACAGAGGTGCACAAATTCTAGTGAAGAAAGAATGCCCTAATTCTCATTACTGGAGTATTTATGGTCAGTAGAATGTTGTATCTGTTTTTACTAATGTAAAACAACATGAAATAATATCAAGCAACATCAAACATTTCTTGTTTTTAGTCACGTTAGAACACTCTGTTGTTTAATTGTCCTATATTTTGATACTTCTTTTGTGAGCAATCATGTTTTTATGTCCTTTGAGCTTTTTATTAGCATGCCTGTGCAGAAATAAATGCTTCTTGCCACACTTTAGAACACATTTTATTTGACAATATTTTTAATTTGTTAGATTTTGAGTGCATTCTGATATACTTCATATAAAACTCCATCCATCAACAAAATCACTAATAGGAAGCAAGGAAGTCTAAAGGCAACTTTCTCATTTGTGCTTGGAGTAGATTCTGCTTCTACAACAAATGTTTTCTGAATTATTAACTTCCTATTTAAGGTTTTTAAAGGTTGATCTGACTTACTAGGCTAGTGGTCAAAAGATGAGAGAAAGCAAATTGAAAATAAAAAAGCTAAGGTAACAAAAAAGAAAACTCACAATATATCTTTTGGTTCTTTGGAAAAACAAGTTCAAACACTGAATACATCATTTGTCTTTTTTTTTCTTTTGTAAAATTTAGTGTACCACCCAAAGTCTAGCACTATTTTTTATCCTGCAGTGTACTTAAAACACACTTAGCTCAGAAGCACCTCTAATACAACAGATCCTAAGCGCTTTCTTTTAAAATTCAGCCCAGGTTTTCTGAAATTGAAATGCACATGCAACTCATTTGTAGGATTGAACATACATCTTACAGTACATACTAGCATTAAATTGAAACCTGAACGATGAGAAGTCATTTGTGTGGGCAGGAAGCCAAATCGTTCCTGGAGTTCTCCATGCAGGCAATAATTTACATTGACAGGTAGAAAACATGTTATGTGCTTTTGGTACAATGATGCCGAAGAGCTTGGCAATGACTCATAACTCAGCTATCATTTAAAAATGCTCAAAAGCATGGGAAAATGAATGGAAACTTGTTCTTGTCTAAATCCAAAGGCGAAGGAGTCTTGGGATCTGACAAAGTGAATCATGGAACAGGACTAAAGATAGATAGATGATAGATAGATAGATAGATAGATAGACAGATAGATAGATAAAAATATAATATCGTTTTGAATTTTACCTCCCCCTTATTTCTATTATCATGAAGGTATCTGAAAGAAGAATTAATGGCATCTTTTTTTTTCTGTTCACTTTCTCATTTATTTAAAACTAGAGGCTCAGTGCACAAAAATTTGTGCACTTAGGGGGTCCCTCAGCCTGGCCTGTGCCCTCTCACAGTCTGGGACCCCTCGGGGGATGACCACCTGCTGGCTTACACCCGCTTCCTGGGGGATTGGGCCTAAGTTGACAATTAGACATCCCTCTGGCAGCCCAGGAGCCCTCAGGGGATGTCCACTTGCCAGCGGGGAGCAGGCCTAGCTGCAGTAGAACATCCTTAGCGCTGCTGAGGAGGCAGGAGAGGCTCCCACCACCACCACTGTGCTGGCAGCTGGCAGCCTGGCTTGTGGCCGAGCAGAGCTCCCCCTGTGGGAGCACACTGACCACCAGGGAGCATCTCCTGCATTGAGCGTCTGCCCCCTGGTAGTCAGTGTGTGTCATAGTGACCAGTCATTCCCAGTTGTTCTGCTGTTAGGGTCAATTTGCATATTACCCTTTTATTATATAGGATAAATGGCTTTTTACCCTTTTCATTTTTATCACTGTGATGGGCTCCATCACTTTCCATTACCTCCTTCCAATTTCCCATGGAATTGTCAATTATGAACTAAAACAATGAAAGCCATTTCCCTTAAAATTAGTAATATCTGTGTTTTTTTAAACCAGCAGGTTAGAGCAGGAAAGACAGATTAAATAAAGAACAAGCCCCAGCCTGTGTCCCTGCCTAGAACAACCCAAAGGCAACCCCCACACCATTATCATGGTAGAGTTATGATAAATTCCCCTTTCCAGGGGACCAAACTGCTGGATTTTCCTGAAAACAGAAAAACAGAGAGCAACAGTTGATATTCTTTTTCCTTGAACTTGTTCCACTTATATAATCTTTTTTTAAAAAAATAAAGAATTTCCACCCTTGCTCTAGTTAACCATCAGGAACTGAGCAGCAGCAGTCACTGAACCCGCCTGGAACAGCCACATCGAACCAAGGCTTCCAGTCCGACAGCTGTTTCCCATCCAAACACATTGCAAGGGCGCTGCCATGACTCCCAAGGAACTGCACACGTCAAACAGTCATCCTGCTGTGGTGTGGGCTCCAGCGTGCACTGCAAAGTGGAGTCAGGCACATTCCATCTTGTTGACACAATATGCCTCAGCTGCTGGTGCAGAGAGCTGTTTCTCCCTGAAGCTGGGCTCAGAAATATCTGCGTTTCAGGGACAGGAGATCTCGTCATTCTTTTCTTGGCAGTGCTCACATCAGCTCCCTTGTGACTGGAGGAAAGTTTAAATCTTGAATACTGACGAGTCTCCAGCAGTAACAACACAAGTTTCAACAGGTGGTACTGTTCAAATATTTGCGTAAAATGCTTCCTTTGTCGTTAAAAACCTAACCTGTGATCTCTCTGGAGTAAAAACGGTGTATTGTTTTAAAAATGCTGGCTTGGATCATTTCTTTACCTGAGATTTTTTGCTAATTCACTTTGCTAGACCACTCTACCTAGTCTCCTAGCATCACTCTTTGGAGAGCAGAACCAACTAGCTTAATCTGAACCCTTTACATAATAAAACTCATCAATTGGGGCTGTAAAGGGAAAAGTGGATAGGAAGCAAATGCCTTCTCCGTATGTTGAGGTTTACCATAGCTTTTGCTTACATCTGCCTCCTGCCTCATCTGACTGCAAAGAGCCACCAGGAGCCCCAAGCAGAAAGTGTACCACAGTGTGAGGCAGGTAAATAAGCCTACTGCCTCCTCTCTGGCCCCTTTGCATGCTCTCCATTGAGGGCTATACACACTAAAATGCCATTTTCTCTTCCATGTCAAGTCTCTTAAAATATATTGTCTAGGTACCTACACTAATGACTAGAGAAGATTTGTGGAAGGTCAAGGGTGACATTTGGTTCATCGTTAAGATACAATCAATAATCCAGGTGAAGAGATATGAGTAGTAAGTAAGAGATAGGAGCAAACAATTTCAACGAATATATAATGAAGTATAATTCAATGGTGTAATTAGGATCAGATAAACTATTTGTTGGGCCCAATGCAAAATAAAAATGAGGGTCAACCTTGTTCAAAAACTAAGAATCAAAGATGGCGATAGCAGAGCACTGAATTAAGTCATTTGGTGGCATTCAACTGGTTAATGAACTGTTCTGGAAGGCCCAAGAATCCTTCACTGACTGGTCTGGCGCCTTGGTGGGACGGCTGGAAAACTGGGCTCAGCTGGGACTGTGGCCAAAAGCACCTACTCATGGCACCTCTAGCCCTGGACCTTCAGGGCCGTTGAACTTCCACCTGGTGACTTGTGGCTTCAAGACTGAGGAAGCTGCATGGCCTTTCATTAGCAATGGAACCACTTGGAAGAATGGTAATGCATTCTCAGTGAAGCACTGTTTAATGCTAGATGGTGGTTTTTAAAGAGAAGAGTACTTTGCATTAACAAAATAACTTCTTTAAAAAGAATGCAGGAGCCAAAACAGCCAAGGACAGCAAGTGACAAACCTATGCTTTGGCCCAAACAACTTTCTGTGGATTTGCTGGACCCTGGGCACCCAACTACCAATAAGACACAGAGAACTCTTAAAGAGAACACAGTGTACAGTAACACTAGACACCCCCCGCCCCCCCAACTATGTGATGAATGTATATGAGGGCTAATGGGAGAGAGCATTGTATGTATAATGATAAAGGTTGCAACCACCTAGGTCCTTATTGCAACTTCCCCACTTACTTGCTGTGTGATTTGGGCAACACATGCTACCTCTCTGTGTCTCATTTCCTCATATGTAAAGTAAACATAATAGCAATACCCATCTCATACAGTTTTGTGAGAATTAAATAACTTAATACTCCTTAAAAGAGGACTCGGCACATAGAAAGTTTTTGATAACTGTGAAGTAGTATTGCTATTACTTTTATTACAGGCATAAAGTTAGGGGCACGATTCAACCTTCCTAGAGGGAGGAAAATAATCAAACTCGGAAAATCTTTTAAAGGTTGATTAGAAGTTTGCAAGTGGACAAGATGTTATTTAGGAACAGGGGTGGACACTACTATATCTGGAACTTTACAGACCTGGTTTGCTCAAAAGGACTTCATAAGCGACATATAAACATGTTGATTAACATTTTATATGTTAGTAAAAAACAGCTTCAAAGTCAAAATTAGAGAGAAAATACTTCATTATCTCTTAACAGCTATGGCTCTTATAATATGTAAATAGTTGAGCCTTTGTCACACAGGCCTGGGGAACAAAATCAATGTGAACTTCATATTTATATTATTTTAGTCATTTTCCTATGACATGCCTTTTGCCAGTAGTGAGCAGGAGTCACCTGCCTGCTTTTGCAGGCAAAATTCATCCTGCGGTGACTTTTTACTTTTAACCTAATAATCCTGAACACTGTGTTTCTGGACAATCATTCACTCTTGCTCAGGGAACAATCTCTACACTATTACTTACTGCACAATCCTGATTGATGACATTTTTGACTGAGTCAGGCAAATCTGTATATTCAAAGGAATGGACTCAGGAAGTTATTGGAGAAATCCTTTAAGGCCAGAAATTGGCTGACATTGTAAAGCACTGTGCAACCCGGGAATTTGTCATTAGCTAAAAGCATTTATTTTGCCCAAACAGACAGAATCAAGGAATATTTTTTTATTCCAAATGGGATTTGGGTTTAAAAAAGATGAGTTTATAGAATTTACCTTTACTTGGTGGACAGCACACTTTAATACAACAAATTTCATGAAATAAAGGCTGATGGCCATTTTATTTGTTTCTGCTCCAGCATTTAGCACTTTCCAGATTCCCAACTGCCCTGTCCCACAGGGCTGCTGCTCTAGGACAATGCAGAGCATCTCACAGACTCCGAGTCTGAAAGCATCTGTCTAGTGTAGAATAGAAGTTCTGTTTTTCCTTCTTGTATCTCCTTTACTGATTTTAGCTCCTAGTTTTCTTTTTAAAATTTTCTTTTATTGTTGACAGTATTACAGATGTCTCCCATTAGAAGTTTTCTTAATAACTCACTACTTACATATTAGAAAATAAATCTATATAATAAAGAGATATTATATATTTTATATCTCATGCCCTCACAAGATGGCTGCCTACAACCAGGCTGGCAGGGGAGTTAGTGAGGGACGACCAAATGACTGAACAAGCAGGCTGCATGGGGCGACCAGGCTGGCAAAGGTTTAGTGAAGGATCAGGCCTAAACCAGCAGTTGGACATCTCCCGAGGGGTCCCAGATTGGAGAGAATGCAGGCTGGGCTGAGGGGACCCCCCCCCTTCCCCTGCCCCATGCACGGATTTTGTGCACCGGACCTGTAGTTAGAAAATAATTTCTCCAATTTCCTTTAACATGTTTTCTGAAATACCAGCAATTTCATTCTTGCTAATAATCTGCCTTGGTAGCAGGTAAAGCTGAACTGGCTTGAGTGGTTGTGCATATCCATATCCGGTGAAGAAATAAAGTATAACAACTCTTTATACATATTTACTTAGATTTTAAAAAAATGTGTGTTGTCTACAAGACACTTTTTCAGAAGGAAGTTAAATTGGTTGAGAAAAGTAATCTGCTTCTTTTCAAATAAATTGTTGGTGCCCACTCATCTAATAAGTATGTATCATTGGGGAGAAAAGAGAAAAGTTGAGTTGTATGGGATCCTAAATAATAACTATCTAAGAAATAGATTCTTCTCTTTTAACTAATAATGAATCACTGATAAACTCTCTTTGGGTGTGTCCTCTCTGTTTCTTATCTCTCCCATGACAACACTGAGCCCCAAATGGAATCTCCTTAGTTTGTTAAGATAATTCAAGACAGAGGAAAAGAACCTAGGAAAAGTCAAAGGAAAAGAAACTTCCAGAGGCCAAAACCTGCTGGACTCAATAGAGATAGAAAGAAATACACTGCATGATTTCACTTCTTGTGAAATATATAAAAAAATAAATAAATAAAAATAAACAAAACAGAAACAAACTCAGATACAGAGAACAAATTAATGGGAGGGTGTTGAGGGGATTGGTGGAGACCGTGAAAGAGATCAGGAGGTACAAATTGCCAGTTATAAAAATAGTCACGGGGGTGTAAAGTAAGAGCATAGGGAATCTAATCAGATTGTAATAACTATGTATGATGTCAGATGGTACTAGACTTATTGGGTGGTAACTTTGTGAAGTATATAAATGTCTAATCTTTATGTTGAATACCTAAAACTAATATAATATTGTATGTCAAGTGTAATTGAAAAATAAATTTTAAAAATTTAGACTGTCTAGACCAAAACCAACACGTTTATGTCTTTAAATTTATTTAAAGCTAAAAATCAGGAGATTTAATCCAGGAATCTGGATTTTTAGCGTCTTTGGCAATTCTGAAGGTGAAGCAACAATGGGCCTGCAGTCCTACCTTAAAACCCTCATTGCCACCATGAGGGGCTGAGTTATGCTGCTCTCTTTGGATGAAGTCGGATTCTTCAGTTCCTACAATTCAGAGTTTGCATGAAAATTCAGTTACACCTGGCTCTGCTTCACTAGTGTACATTTTCTTCCCCCCTCACGAGTTATTTGACTGGGACAGGAAATAAAAAATAGAAGTTCCATAGTCAGGTATGCTGTACATTTACTATGTGAGCTTAGGCATTTTCTTGCCTGAGTCTTGGAGTCTTCATGTGAAATGTCCCTGGTCTTAGCAATTCTCTCCAAGTTTCTTTCTTGATCTAACATTCTATGGTCCTGTGACAATCTCTAGTGTGTCATCTCATTAAGAGTTTGTAATTTTAGAGAAGCAAATAAAGCAGGAACAATTTTTACTCCATACACTGCAATTTTCAGCCTTGAAATAATAAATAATAATTATATTTATTCTATCTGGCATAATTTTCAAAACAAGTGGGCTTTTTGGATTTGTGTCATAAGTACAAAAATAATATCCATTGCTTTTCTTTTTTAGAGAGAGAGAGAGGAGAGAGGGGTCATTCCTCAGCTCAGGATATTTTTTCCATTGATTTTTAGAGAGAGTGGAAGGGAAGAGGGAAGGAGAGAGAGAGAGAGAGAGAGAGAAAGAAAACATCAATTGTTTGCTTCCTGTATGTGCCCTGACCTAGTCTGTGGATGGAGCCTGCAACCCAGGTACATGCCCTTGACCGGAATTGAACCCAAGATAACAAGAAACTTATGGCATAGCATTAAGTGAACCAATATACACACATTGGGGATCCTGAAGGAGAAGAGAGAGTGAAAAAAACCAGAAAGCTTATTCAAATAAATAATGACTGAAAAGTCCCAAATCTAGAAAAGGAAGTAAACAGACACTCTAACCATTGAGCACTGGTCAGAGCAATGTCTATTGCTTTTAAAGAACAGCTTTGATATATAATTCACATACCACAAATTCACACATTTAAAGTATGTAATTCAGTAGTTTTACTGTATACACATATATATGCAGCTATCACCATAGTCGATTTTAGAACATTTTTATCACCTGGGACATGCAATTGGAATCTGAAGTTGAGGGGAGGTGGTTTTGTAGGACAGAGCCCTTAATTTGTGGGTTCTGACATTATCTCTGGGTAGGTAATGTTATAATTGAGTTAAATTGTGGCATAACCTGGTGATGTTACAGATAAGTGCTTGTTGAGTGAAAAACCTACACATATTTGGTGTCAGAAATATTGCCTGTGAGTAAGGGAGAACACAAGGAGGAGTGTGCTTTTACTTTATAAATATTTTCATCTTTTTAAAAAATATATTTTTATTGATACAGTGATGAAGGGAAAGGGAGAGAGAAATTGAAACATCAACGATGAGAGGGAATTATTAATCAGCTGCCTCCTGCACACCTCCTGCATGAAACCCAGGCATATGCCCTGACCAGGAATTGAACTGTGACCTCCTGGCTCATAGGTGGATGCTCCACTGAGCCATGCCAGCTGGGCAATATTTTCATCTTTTCACTTTACACTAGAATTAAAAATAAGTTACTGATTGCCATTACAGTAATTCAGAATTCTGTGTTTGTTTATATATTTACCTATACCCGTGGTCAGCAAACATGTGGCTCTTTGGCCCCTTGAGTGTGGCTCTTCCTAAGCCTTAGGAGTACCCTAATTAAGTTAATAACAATGTACCTACCTATATAGTTTAAGTTTAAAAAATTTGGTCTCAAAAGAAATTTCAGTCATTGTCCTGTTGATATTTGGCTGTGTTGACTGAGTTTGCCGACCACTGAGTTTCATACTCTCTTATGCTGTTGTGTTGCTGTTTAATGCCCCCTTTTAAACTTAAACTCCCGTTAGCATTACTTGTAAGGCACATAACAGCTGAAAAACTCACTGATAATTATTATGAGATCTTTCTCTCAGAGACAAGTTGCTTTCTCTTTCAAAATTCTCTCTTTGTCTTTGACTTTTGACAAATTGATAATGATGTGTCTCAATGCAGATTTCTTTGGATTTCTCTTATTTAAAAATTTTGGGGGCTTCATGGATATGTCTGTTTACTTCCTTTTCCAGATCTGGGACTTTTCAGTCATTATTTACTTGAATAAGCTTTCTGGTTTTTCACTCTCTCTTCTCCTTCAGGATCCCCACAGTGTGTATATTGGTTCACTTAATGCTATGTCAGAAGTTTCTTGTTATCTTCATTCTTTTTAAATTTGTTTTTTATTTTGTTCATTTGACTAGATGACTTTTAATGTCTTGTCTTTGAATTTGTTGATTTTTTTTCTGATTGACCTCCTAGTCTGATATTGAATCTTTCTATTAAATATTTTCAGTTCAAATAATGTAGTCTTCAGCTCTACGATTTGTTTGGTACTTTTTACCATTTTCTATCTCCTTGTTGAAATTCTCACTTTGTTTATACATTGCTATCCTGATCAATGAGCATCTTTCTGACAGTTATTTTGAATTGTCTGTCAGGTAAATTACGTATCTCCATTTCGTTGGAGTTAGTTTCTGGAGATTTCTCTTTTTTCTTTTAATTGAAACATACTGCCTTGTTTCTTCATTTGCCTTGACTGTTCTTATTGGTGTCTGCTCAATAGCTAAAAAGACACCTCCCCAGTCCTCACATATTGAGGGCTCTGATTTGCCTCTTTCCTGACCACACCTAGATATTAAACTCTACTGATCATTCAAGTGAATGCAAAAATTCCCTGGGTAATAATTTGCTCCATATACTAAACCAATGAAAGTTGGGTTCCTTTGAAGAGAATGTTCCTCAGTTTGAGATTTGTTCTGACCCCAGAGTGTCCTCCTTTCAGTTATCTCTTCATCAGTTCTTTGGGGGAAACGACTATATTTGTCCAATAAATATACCAATCTTCTAATTCCCGTTTTACCACAGCCTCAACTGTTTTTAAGAATGTCCTTAGGCTTGAACTTCTCCATGCTCTGTTGCAAATGAAGGCGATTTCTTCTGAAATAAATTAGAAACTCTCTCTTTCATGGCTTCTCTTTCCAGGCAAAAGTTCTGATAGCACTGAAGGTAAGGATAATTGCATGCTTCTCTCTGAGGCAATTGCCCCTGCTTTAGTAAGTGAGAGATCGGCCAAAGGGGTTCAATAACCTCATGTCTTCTTGGCTTACTTCTCTGAGCACAGAATCACCACTTTATAAATGGGGCTTAGGGCAATTGGGGTTCCAGTATTCTTAGCAGTATCATGTCCAAGCTAGTGCCTCCATTTCACGAGTGGGCGCTGGGCTAAAGAAGGAATTCCCACCTCCCACCACATATAGGCTGAAATTAGTCTCAGCAACAGGTAGTTTGGGGAAAAGGAGAAATGCTGATGCCCTGAACTCATGAAAGACAGCACTCCAAATGAGAGCGAGGGGGATAAAAAGTTCCGTGTTCTTGGCTGAACTAGTCCGGAGTGGACTTTCAATCATGCTGATGTAGGAGGTGGGAGATAGTGAGCAGGTCTGGTTTCAAATACCACAGGCTCGTGCTGTTATTGCTGAATTTTAGATTTTCTTAAATAAATGTTTCTTCATCTGCTGTATTCTTGGAACCATTTTCAAATATGTTAAATGGTTATTTTTATTTCTAATTTTCACCAGTTTCTCTGGAGAGCAGGTCCACTGAGCTCCTAAAGCTGTCATGCCAGAAGTCCTTCCTTCTTCATCAGTTTTCAAAGTGATGATGTCACTAAAAAGTTTGATTTAGAAAAGAATGACTCTGTTAAATATTTGAACATTAGGATTATATTATTGTTGTCAATTCCTGAAAAAGGTAAAGATGGAAATACTTCATAACAACAAGATGTCAGCTTTATAATATATTAGTATCGTTAATTCAACTTACATTCAGTCAACATTCACTACTCTATAATGCCAGTTATTGGGAATAAAAATAAAGTATGTACCATAGACTATATTTTTTAAATCATAAATTTTATTATATTTACAAAAAAAGTTACATACTATCTCTGATGGTAATAAAGATTGGATCATTTCTGTTAAACCTCCCCTTACATTTCTATAGCTAGTATGCTCATATATATCTGCCTACTTTTCTTGACTCTTATTTGCCAGTATGTATATGAAGAGAAATGTTATTTTTGACAACTTACATTTATTGTTGGGTTTTTACTCATCTTATAGGAAAACCAAATTATGAAAAACTTCTATCATTTGACCTTTTCTAAGTCTCATTCTTAAATGTAATACTCTGTCTTTGCAAATGCACCACTCATATTTAACATAACTTTTCTGCTAGTTCTAAATGTAACAGTGCTGTTTAAAAGCCGAGATTTAACTAATAGCTTTATCAAACCACTTAATAATAAGTTATAGAAATTTCAAAGCCCAGAAATTTGTTGCAATAATGTGGCCTAAGTACAATCAGAACCTTTGCCTTCCATCTATCAAGGTGATACTTAGCACAGTCAACTTCGAATTATATAAACATTTTCCACATCAAACTTTGTGTCATTTTCCAGGGCATTTTTGGATCATCTTAGCTTGCCCATAATTTAAGAAATGTAAATAACTTTTACTAATAATGTTAAAATATAAACTTGTGAGGATTTACTCTTCCATTCTTGAAAGTCACATGATTTATTGTATAAACCTAGAGGGACTTTTTTTTTTTTTAAATAGCCCTTATCATTTAAAAACTATACCACTCTACCTGCTATTAATCAGAGTTATTGATAGTTTATGTATATCAATGAAATTTTAAAAAGAGGCTTGTCAAATATATGTAGAACATGAAGATATTTTTAACCATCCACAAATTAAATGGTTTAGAGTTATTAGCTGTTATTGTAGATTTTCTTATATAGCAAACCAGTTTGAGCTAAGAACATGACAAAGAGATTTGAACTAATGTTTAAATTTGCACATTACTCAGTTAACTTTTTCAAGTACAGTTAAACAATTTTTAGGAGAGTTGTGTTATACTAAAGGGTGATGATGAACTTGTATCTACTGTAAGATTTTCCATATGGCTCACTTTCATACCAAATTACCCCTATTATGTTTAATTAGAAACTACTTGAAGGCATGGTCTATGCTTTTCTTTTCTCTTTTCAATGTCATACCCAACATCTAGAACATTTTATACAAAATGGGCAAAAGAAATGCCTGAGTATATATTTAATTTTCTTGTTCGTTAAAATTGAGGTGAAATTCACATTCAGATGACATGCACAGAATTAAGTGTATTATGGGTTCAATGAATTTTGACAAATACTTATATCCACATAAATATCATGCCAATAAATATATAGAACATTGTTATTGCCACAAAACTTCCCTTATGTTCCCTTCCTGTCAGTATTGACCATCCAAAGATAATCGATGTCTTTACTTTTACCACTATATATTCATTTTGACTATTCTAGAATTTCATATAAGTAAAGTTATGTAAGTTTTCTTTTATGACTGGCTCCTTTGTTCACCATGATGATTTTAGGATTTACCGATATTTTTGTGTGTATCACAAAATTATTCTTTTATTTTTATTGCAGAATAGTATTTGATTGTATAAATATACCACAAATTATTTATTCATTCTCATGTTGACACATATGTAGAATGTGTCTATATTTGGGCTATTACAAATAAAGCTGGCATTTCTACATTACATAATGTGTGACATAACTTTTTTTAAGTTTCTAAGAAATTACCTATATTATCACTGTCTCCCAGGATTCTTGCCAGGATGTCAAATACTGTATCATGACAGGGTGCTCCCATATCAATAAATTCTCCTCTTTCAATTTATATTCTGTTTCCCTTGATCCAGCACATTTGGAATCCAATCCCAACACACTCTCCCAGTTATTACTGGTACATGAAGGCTAAATGTTGCAGTTGCTTCAATGGATTGTTTCCTTCCACTCTTCGTTGACTAAGCACTTTCTCAGCTGGATTTTGTTGTAAAGAATCCTAGTTATTAGTCTTTCAGCCAGGAGGGAAGATGGAAAATCATTGGAGGAAAGGAGAGGCAATGCATCTTGTTTTGCAAAAGAGAGGCTTCTGCAATTCTTGGAAGCAAGTTCCAAGCACTAACCTTTAACAGGAAGGAGGACAGCCCTTCTGCAGGCCCAGAGGATTCAAGCAATCTAGGATTTCAATGTGCTTGAGTGTATTGACCTGAATGTTGTCTTCCAGGTCTCAAGATTCCACTCCTTCTCCGCAATAGCTCAATGAGCTTAACAAAAACAGTCCTGCCTAAGCTAAGCTAATGTTCTCAATAATTGAGTTGGGTGCCTTTTCCTCAGTATTTGTGGCCTCTGGTGCAGGAAATGAGTCTCTTTAGATGTTTATAAGTAGTCCTTCTGCCTTTTAAATTAGTGATTAATTACACTCAATTATTAATTCTTTCTCCAATGCATCAATAGCCTTCAGCGATCACATTTTATTGTCCTTACAATTACTACTTCCCCAAACCTCTCAAATGCCTGAAATATTGTACCTCTGACCCCTCTCCAGCACATTCTTTTCAAATAGTATCACATTGCAATTCACAACTAGTAGAAATACAACTGCACAGGTACATCCATACCTATAATTAGTAATTGAATATTCATGACCAGTCTGCTAGTGGGTGACCCAGCTTCAAAAGCCCATTTTAGGATTTGCTTAAAACTAGTAGAACTGAAACTGATCTAAGATGAAAAGTTGTATGCAGAAACATAGGGCCAGGCCTTGTACTATCACACCATCTCGTCACTGGACGCAACTGCTCTCCAAACAAGAGTGTAAGTTTGTGTGGGGAAGCTCTCCTCAACTGAACGCAATTCTTGGGGAGGAATTCAGATGTAAGCCATCAATAGGCAACTAAACACCAAGTACCACAGTTTGGATGGCAACAGAATTTTGTTTTCTCATAATTCTGAAAACCAGAAGTCTGAGATCAAGGAATCAACAGAGTAAGTTTTCCTGAAGACTTTCTCCTTGGCTTGTAGATGACCATCCTTGTATCTTCACATCCTTGTATCTTCTTTCTGTGTATGTCTGTCTTAATTTTTTCTTCTTATAAGAATATCAATTATATTGGATTAGTGGTCATATCAATGACCTCATTTATCCTTAATTACCTCTTAAAAGATTCTTATCTCCAAATTATAATCGCATTCTGAGATACAGGGACTTATGATTTTAATATATAAATTCAAGGAGAGCACAGTTCAATCCACAAGAGTAGCGCTCCCAGAATTTGTAAGAATGAGTACCTCAGTCCTGAAAGAAAATGTGGGCTGTGTACCACAGTATCTTCTACATGTACATTATGAGATAGCAATCAAATTTAATTTTATTCATACACTTTTCCAGTTGCTTTAGTAAGTTTTTGTCCTCAAGAATTGCCTTGGTGTTATTCTAGAAATCAATTGACATTACACATGTGGGATGACTCCTGATCTCTCTATCCCGATCCATGAATCATTTTGTCTAGATTTACTCCAACACTATTCTGTCTTAATAACTGTAGCTTTAACCTAAGTATTGAAGTCATATGAGCCTTTTATTAACGTCTCCCCTTTTATTGGTCAAGATTGTGTTGGCAATTCTGCGCATTTGCATTACCATGTAAATTTTAGAATCAACTTGATGATCTCTCCAAAAAATACATACATGCATACATACATACACACATATATACATACATAAAGTATGCTGAGGTTTTATTTATGTTTGCATAGAATTTAAAGTTCAATTAGGGGGAAATTTATATCTTACCAACATTGGATATTTTGGATCTATAAACATGGTATACTTCTCCACTTATTAGTTATTTTTTCATCTCAACAATATTTTGTAGCTTTCAGTACAGAGGTGGTATTGGGTATTCCATAGTTTGAATGTTATTGTAAATAGTATTGCAAATTTTTATTTTTCCAACTTTTGGCTGCTAATGCATAGAACTATAATTAAATTTTTTGATTGACTTTGCACTCTGGCTTTGATGCTTTGATTAATTCATTTGCTAGTTCTATTACTGTTTTGTAAACTTTAGAAGATTTGTCATATAAAAATTATGTTGTATAAGGATAAAAACAATTTTATTGCTTCCTCTGTAATTTATTACCTTTACTTCTTATTTTGCTTTTTAAATTACATTTATTGTTGAGCATATAACAGATGTCCCCTCTTATTTTTCTCCCATTGTCCACCTCTACCCAACTTACACCCCACCACAGGCTTTTGTTTGATTTTTTTTTATTGTTTTAGTCTATTGAACATGCTAAGGCTCCAATATAATGCTGAATAGAAATGGTGGGAAAATATATCCTTACATTGTACTTGATATTAAGGGAAAAGTGTTCAATATTTTAGTATTGAGTGTAATGTTAAGTGTAGCTTTTCTGTAGAAGCTTTTTATCAGATTGATGAAGTTCCTCTCAGTTCCTAAATTGCTGAGAACTTTAAAAAAAAAACACAACACAAAACATTTTTATTGATTGCAGAGAGGAAGGGCGAGGGAGAGAGAAACATCAATGATGAGAGCGAATCATTGAGCGGCTGCCTCCTGCGCACCCCCTACTGGGGATGGAGCCTGCAACCAGGCATGTGCCCTTGACTAGAATCAAACCCGGGATCCTTCAGTCCGCAGGCTGACGCTCTATCCACTGAGCCAAACCAGCTAGGGCTGCTGAGAGCTTTTTATCAGGACTTTTGTAAACTGTTTTTTTTCTGCATTTATAGAGATTATTGTTTTATAGCCATATTTTTTCTGTTAATGTAGTGAATTACATGGAGTAATTTTCAACTGTTTTACTAACCTTATAATCCTAGAAGAAAGCCCACTTGATCATGATTTATTATCGTATTTTATTTATTGTTTTATTTAATATTTTAAAAAGACTACTGCATGTGTATTCATAACTTATTAGCTTTGGTATCAGTGTTATGCTGGACCTCATAGAACAAGTTGGGAAGTTTTCCTCCTCCTCTATTTTCTGAAAGAGCTTATGTTAGATCTATTAAATTGGTGGTTTGTGAAAATTTTTTTCTACAAGATCCACTTAAATTTTAGAAGTTGCTGAATACCCCAAAAGCTTTGTTGATGTAAGTTACATTTATGTAATTTTTAATACAGCTTACATTTATAAGCTGTATTAAAAATTAAAACAGAAAATTTTTAAATGTTTATCTATCAACTTATTCAAAAAATAGTACATTGTAATAGCATTTTTAAAAACATAAGTCTCTTCAAATAAATCTTTTGTGAGAAGGAAGGTGTTGTTTTACTTGTTATCAGTCTCTAATATATAGCTTAACAGAAGACCGCTAGTTCTCACATCTGCTTCTGTATTCAAGCTATGACAATATCACACATTATGCCACCCATGAAAAAAACTCCACTGGAGCGAGACTAAAAGTAGAAAGTACAAAAAGTTCCTAGTATTGTTATGGAAATAATTTTGGCTTTACAGGACCCTGCCATTTTGGATTATTTGTTTCTTCTTGTGTCCATCTTTGTAAATTGTGTTACTTAACTAATCTGTTCATTTATTTATGTCAAATGTATTTTCATAAAGCTGTTCTAAAATCCCCAGATTACCTTTCTCATGCTAGTAGGGTCTGTCTGATAGCTCCTGCTTTGTTCCTGCTGTTGGTAATTTGGGTTTTTTCTCTTTTTCTTAAAATGTGTATTTAGAGTTTTATCAGTGTAATGATTATTTTGAAAACAGTACTTTTTTTGGGATGTTGAATATTACGTATGACACAGTGTAAAAAGGCCAGATTATGTTGTCTTCCTTTAAAGGGTGTTGAATTCTGTTCAAGCAAATAATTACGCTACCTGTGGATCGTTTTTATCCTGTCAAGGTTAATATTATTGTTTGTTAGTTCAGCTCTAGTTTGGTTTTGCCTTAAGTCCTGGAACATGGCTCTCACTTGCAGTGGTTCTCAACCTTCCTAATGCCGCAACCCTTTAATACAGTTCCTCATGTTGTGGTGACCCCCAACCATAAAATTATTTTCGTTGTTACTTCATAACTGTAATTTTGCTACTGTTATGAATCATAATGTAAATATCTGATATGCAGGATGTATTGTCATTGTTCGCGACCCACAGGTTGAGAACCGCTGCTTTAGAGGATGGTGCATACCTGTAAGGTTTGGCCTCTCTAGGGTTCAACTGGAATATCTGAGATATTTAGTGAGATCTCTCCATTGTAATAAAACAGAACTCCCACGCTGTCTATCACTGCATGTCTGCTGCTGTCTTCTTTTAGCTGTCAGCTGTGCAGGAGCTTCTCCTGGTTTTTCCTCCTTTCCATGCAGCTTCTTCCTACCAGATCCCCTTTCCTGCTAATTCCAGGCACTTCAGTCACTCCTTACTCTGACCTCAGCTTTGTCCACTCTGCAAAGCTGCCCTCTTTGCTCTGCCTCTGGCAGCCTGTGCTCACTACCGGTGTCTCCAGGCAGAAAGTGAGGGAAACATGGGACTCAATGTATGTGTTTTCTTTGGAAGTTCACAACCCTGTGGTCACAGTGACTAATTACTGGGAACATTCACCTCCTGTATATTGTCTCATTGTTTATGGCAGAACAAGTCTGCGGCCAGTTACTCTGGCATAGCTGTAACCACAAGTCCCTGCATCCCTGCTTCTTAGTTAGCAAATTAAACTTTTGGTTTAACATCATGCTTTAACACAGGAATGAAACTTTGAAATTTCAAGAAAATGAAGTTTTTAGTGCTCAAGCAATTAAATGTAAAACAATAACATCACATGACTTCTATAACAAGATGATCGCCACATACTAGAGAATAGCCCGATTTTTGCAATCCTAAATCCTCTTGTATCTAGTTAAATGTCTTAGAATTTTCCAGCAATTGGGATGCATGTTTTACGTGTTCTCTCTGTGCAGTTGGCATTATTTATTCTCACACTATCTTACACTTTCTACATTTTTTCTCTGATCATTCCTTTCTGTTGAATACCATTTCTTCCTAAAGTTGTCCGTAACATCTACTCTTGCCTAGAATTCTTCCATACATATATATGAAAAAAAGATAAGCTCCTTAATTCTTCTGGACCTTATATCTTCTAGGAGGTGTCTTATTTAAGGTTCTTCTGAGAGCAGAGCATGAGACAGAGCCTCATTACTGGTGGTAAACTTGAAAGTGGTCCCAGGAAACAGGGATGAAGGAGAGGGAAGCATGAAAATGGAAAAGAGAAACAGCCAATATTAAGCAATATTAAGGTTGCTGCTGTAGAGACAGGTGCTTGATTTTTGCTGAAATCTCCTGAGAAACTACAAAAGACCTACCAGCCTCATCCATCTGAAGACTGGGAGGCTGCAGCATTTATTAATTGACCCACATTGCCTATTAGCTGTGCTTGTGCTTTGGTGAAACAGGCACCTGTGGGGCCAGAGAGCACCCCGGAGCAGAAAGTAGAGCAACAAGTGGGGGTCCTGAGAAGGGTTGCTCTTAGGGAGGTCAGTTTGAGCTGCAGGGAATTGTCAATTGCAGCTACAGTTAGAAACAGGATGGGCCAAGGGACTGTGACATGTGGGCCCAGAGGCAGCTGCCATGGGTGGAAATATTAAACACAGATAGTCTCTGAAAGATATAAGTACCATGATAAAACCCTGCTGTAGGATAGAATAAACGTGTGTGTGTGTGTGTGTGTGTGTGTGTGTGTGTGTGTGTGCAGGGATGTAAGTTTAGATTGTCTGATTTGGGAAGGAGTCTGGGGAGATGGCATTTGAGCTGATACCTAAGGAATAGGGAGAAGGCAGGAGGCAGAGGAAGAGGCTTTTAGGCAGAGGAAGAGCAAGTGCAAAGGTATGGCATGTTTGAGGAGCAAATGGCTGAGGCCTCCTGAGAGCAGAAGAGGGTGGTGAGAGATGTAGGCAGGAACTAGATCACTCAGAGTCTGCAGGGCCATGTAAGGAGCTTCGAATTTATTCTAAGTCCTTTGGAAAACTTTATGCAAGGGAGTGATACGATTTTATTTTTGTTTTCAATGATACTATGGACATATAGTGATTCTTTGATTCATGCATCTCAAGTATTCCTAAAGGCTTAAATGCTATTAGAGGAGCTAACACTAGAAAATATTCCTTATTTTGATTTTATGCCCAATTGCATAAGTCATTGTCTCTGACTAAAATCCCAGTCCCTTGTGTTCTACTATAACCAAATACGATTCTCATATTTCAGAGTTCATTGAGATAGCAGCAATAGCAACTAATGGATGTCAGAATGTCCCAGCACTCCTAACCTATAAAGAGTCACTCATTTAAATAAATCATAAAATAAGTCAGTGTGAAAATGCATTTGAATGGTAAATAGTAACTCACCAAGATTATTTAGGACTACATTTATTGCTAGTGGAAAGATGGTTGCTTTTTAGGTCTTACAAAGTTTTACTAAATGTTAAGACACAAAATCCTCATATAAACTCTTTAGGTTAATACAATTTGCTTTTTCCCAATCAAATTATTTTTATTGGTGATCTCATAGAATAACAAAAATCCTAAACTGGGGCATAGAATACACAATTTTAACTTTAATTTGTCCTATGACAGTGAATGATTGATCCCAAAATGATCACAAAGTATTTATTAAGTATCTACTGTGTATGTGTCTTACAGACTGTGTTGAGTCACAAGTTACAAAAATATAAAATATACTCATGCCCACATGGATAAAAAATATAGTCCTTACCTGAAATTTCATTTGAAATGTACAAGAAATATTGCATTGACACTCTGACACATGATTAATTAAAAAATAAAAAGACGAGTTTGAACTAGGCTCAGAACAATGTGTCCTACCTACAACCCACTGTAAGGGTTAAAACTAGGCTTAATAGGTTTTGGAAAATCATAGATCATATTTTCAAGGGTTAATATTTTCCTGTTAAGTGAAGCCCTTATAGAAGATATACTGCCCTGTTCCCCAGATATCCACCCCTGATAACACCTGCTTAATGGTCCATCTGTCTGAGGACAGTTGTAATTCTAACACTTTCTCTAGAATTACAGGCGACAGTGAAGACACCTTCATTTCCTTGTGGTTTGTTCTCCCCTGATTGAGTACTCAATGTGATTCTGGTCTGACACATTATTGTCCTGGGCCTAAAAACGTATAAACTCGGGTGGTCAAAATGCCCAGATCCACATATAACATTTTTATACTTATTTAAGTGTCAAGTGATTTTTCTTGCTTTGAAGTTTTCACTGTTCTTCAATTATTTGTGATCCAATTTGCTTCCTTTGATTTACTAGTCAACATTTGAAAAAGTGTAACCACTGATGTGGGTGACTTTGCCAACCTCAGAAGGAAGATGACTAGGAGAAATCTGTGACGGGAAGCAACTCTTTGATCTGTGAATTGAAATAGCCTCTTATAGGAAAAGTAATATATACATTTGTATATACCTACTGATCTTCATGAGTTTAAGAGAGGTTTTGCTTCCTTTTAATTTACTATGTGTGTCTCAAGAATTAGGAGTTTTTAGATAACTACTGTCTAGTTATCTAACTAGATGCTGATGTCTTGGTAAGATCATTCTATAGTTTATTCATCACTATTGGGTAAATAACCTATTTCATAGACTACTTTGTAATAGCCAGTTTATAGCATAGTTGTTTTTTAAATTTTATTTTTTATTGCCTACTCTTCATGTTCAGGTCCAGCTCAAACCTTTCTGTATGCGCAAAGGGGAGTAGGTCAGTGCCGTCTCTTACAGAGACAGAGCTATGGATTAAGTTGGGGGGTATGAAGAAAAACGGAAAAGTTTGCTTATAGGAAATGCATCAGGAAGCACTCATAACGCAGGAAGGACACAATTTAGGGATAACCCTAATGCATTTGAAGTTGATGAATCACTCACCTCTGTAACCTCCTAGCATTGTTAGAGCTTGAAAACCTTTATGGTATCAGATAAGATACATTTTAGTGGAAGGAACAAAAGATCACAAGAGAAAAATCAGAGGAAAAACAGGAATTTTGCTCTAAGCCAGATTGCAGAGATCTGTTGCCCTCCTTCCCCTCCTCCCCACACATGCCTAAGTCAGAGGGAGCTTTATGAGAAATAAAGAAGAAAGGTCGCTCTTAAAGTGACTCTTGGAAAAAACAATACTAATTAGATCAAGAGGAAGGGAAACGTTGGGCCTGACTAAAGAAAATATGGCAAAAGCGCTACCACTTTTTCTGCAGCTCTGCTAGAACAGACTGAAGCCTGGATTTCCAAGGGAGGCATTCCAAAGATCAACAAAACACAAAAGGATGAGGTCAGGAGAAGAGTAGAAGCTAATGAGCTGAGGGCTGGGAACAAACATTAACGAGTGAGGCTTAGGCCAATGAGTTTGCCAGAAAATTTCAATGCT
>NW_006293001.1:1915531-1927271 GCF_000327345.1 Myotis davidii | reverse complement strand
CAGCGGGAAAGTAGGGGAGGGTGGGGGTAAGGGGGAGAGATCAACCAAAGGACTTGTATGCATGCACATAAGCCCAACCAATGGACACAGACAACAGGGGGATGAGAGCAGGGGGAGGTTGGGGGTTAATGGGGGGGATGAGGACACATATGTAATACCTTAACTAATAATAATAATAAGAAAAAAATCTGAATGCTTGGTTTGAATCACCCAGATCGATTGCTTTACCTATGCCATAATCAGACAAACATGGGTGCCTAAATATATTAACACACTGACTCTAGCTGTCACATGATTTTTTAATTTCCAGTTTGAAAATGCTTACATTTGTGATAGCTACTAGATGCTGTAAACTGTTTGCAGGGTGTGGGAGGAAGAGACATTTTTCTGTTACGTCCTCCAGGAAGACACCAGTGTCAACATTCATTTAGGCTCAGCATTTCAGCACACGGTGCCTCCCTAAGCACAGTCCCAAGCATGTGAGGACAATTGAATTCAGAAGATCTTTCTAAAAATTCTATCTTGTAGGATGATGAGAAGGAGAGGCTATTAAGGACTGCCAGCCTTCAACTTTTATGTGTGCTCAAGTTTCAGAGGGCTAGACTATATCGTCCAGTCATTGAAAAGAAGTAGCTTAATATGTATTTGGGAAGAAATTCAGCTACAATACTGATCCTTATATGGGATGGACTTAGTAAAATTAGAGATAAAATATGCAAAACCTGTTTCCAAGTACCATTAAATAGTTGGATGCTTGGCAATGTGAGCACAATTTGCAGATGTGTGATAACATACATTTTCCTAAAATGTAAAAAGTAGTTTCCAAATATACTGGCAAAAGCATCTTGATGATGGAATGTGCTGGCTTTCTCCTGGCATAATGGTAAACATTTTCAATTACATACCAGGAGAAAATTGTGAAATCTATTACATTTTTAAAAAAGAGTTAAATATACTATATATTATATATACTCATGGGAAATAGTAGCTACACTCAATAATTTTTCAAATGATGCCTCTATTGTTAAATAATTAGAGCTTTTTTTTCGGACCCAACCCAAATGGATAAATTCCATGAGCAAGTTTAAATTTGTGTTCAAGAATAAAAGCATCTTTTAGACTCAGCAAAAAGGGGGATTAGAACAATTCTACCTAGTGGCACAGAAAGCAAAAAGAAAACTTTGGGATTTGTTGCAGCAAAATATAGAAATGTTTAAAATGCTTAAAGAATCTTAGAAAAGTTTTAAAATGAATGGTTAAGCTAACTTTCTTTAACACTTAAAGTGTAATATTAAAGACACATTCCTCACTGCCTTGAAGCATGTGTACCCCAGAGATAAGGATTTGAACTGATGCAGAGTGACTTGTCAAGATAAACACTAGCGTGAGTGATGTACTCTTCTTAGCCCCCTCGCCTTGAGATTAACATATGTGCATTGATGTAAATCATTGATAGCCACCTGAGCTCTACGGGTACAAACAAGCTTTAAATATGGACCTCGGCCAGCTAACGATGCTCGCCTGTCAAGACAGCTACAAAGGCCCGTCCCTTTGTTGGTCTGACAAGCGACGCCGCTCCACGCTCCTCTCTCTGCCAGAGGACAGAAGAACGGCTAACAACCCCGATCCAGCCGAGTTCTCGGTGTGGAACACCGGCCCCTGCACCCGGACCAGACCAGCCTAGCTGCCGGACCCCAGAGGACAGCACCACGGGGAGCCCTAACTAAGTTTGTACCCACAGCTCAGGAATTTGTGTAATAAAAAGCTGTGTTATTTGCAACTGCGTATGTTTCAGGTGGTGTAATTCCTCCGGCAGTTAATTGAATTATTTTGCGTACGATTAAAAGTTAAATTACAGCTTCTGGTCTCTTAAGGTCCCAAAGCCTGCCACTTTGGTCCTGCTTGCATAAGAGCACACTCTTCACTAGCAACTACTTGAATGTCCCACACCTGCACGGTTAACGTTTCTCTCAAGGGACGCCTTAGATAAACACCCCAGATCCTTTCCCAGGATCTACTTGGGGCAGGATTCTAATTGAGAAAAATAAAATTCATCTATGAAAAATAAAAACTACAAGTCTGTCCAAATTTCTGTTATGCAAGGGTGTGGACACGTCTAATCTGAGAAATTAACAAGACTGATCTCAGTTTGGTGAACTTCCTGGAGCACCCAGCAAAATCAAATACAATTCCAGAAAGCAATTCTGTAAGTGCAAGAACTCCAACAAGAAAAACAAAACATACAAAGAAGAGAATGTTCTTCTGTTATAATAATGAGCTCTCACACGCAGATAAATAACAAGCCAAGAGGAGAAGTAAGCATCACAGCATATATGAGGATTGTGTAACCCTCTCACCTCAGTTATGGTATAAGCAAAAAATCTGAAATAACCTATAAAACAAAATAATTAGAGTAAAAAAATAAGGAATAGAACTAAATCTCAAAGAATATGATACTATAAAATATATGGCAGATTTTTTAAAAGAAAAATACATCTTTAGAAAGGAAAAAATATTTAAAATTAAAAATTCAATTGACATAGATTAACATTAGACAGTTTGAGAGGGAATTATTAAATTGGCAAGCTGTCCTAACAAAATTACCCAACAGCAACACAGAGAGAAAAGAAAAGCTACAGCCAGGTCGGTGTGACTCAATGGTTGAGGGTCGACTTATGAACCAGGAGATCACAGGCTGGATTCCCAGTCAGGGCACATGTCGGGTTGCAGGCTCGATCCCCAGTAGGGGTCGTGCAGGGCACAGCCGATCAATGATAGGGTGGGGCAGGAGGTAGCTTATAGATGATTCTCTCTCATCATTAATGTTTCCCTTCCTGTCTGAAATCAGTAAAAATATATTTAAAGTAAAGAAAAAAGTACAAAACAGAGGTTAGAAATATGAAATATAGACTCTGTAATTTATGTTGAAATAGGAGAATAGAGAATGAGGAAGAAATCACATTAAAAAAGATATTCTCTGAAAATTTTTCATGCTTGATGAAAGATATAAAGGCACAAGTTTCAGAACCTCAAAGGCAACAAGAAAATCTTAGAAGTAATCAGAGAGAAAAGACAGATTGTCTACAAAGGAGGAGCTAAGCTCTTGGCATGGAGAAAAAATGATAAAATTGGAATAAGCACTTATATTTGTGACATTTTAATTCTTTAAAAAGTGATCTGGAGCACATACAAAACATATAAAATCTGGGTGATAAGTAAAATGGTGTCTGCTATATTACTCTCCTGCTTATCTACCTGTCTAACATATTTCAGAATTAAAATATAAAAACTTGAAAAGACGTACATAATATTTACTGATAAAATATTAATTGCTTATCACAATAATCTCAATCCCTCCGTTTGCATGTAAGTAGTAGTTAGTTATAAGTAGAGATGAGAGAACTTATACTGATGTTCAGCTTGAAAGATGCTTAGCAATTATCCTATTTGCTACATCATTTAGATGAAGAATTGTCAAATTACAAACCTGGTACAGTTACCTGTTTTTATAAATAAAGTTTTATTAGAGCACAGCCATGCCCATTTTTTCTCTTTTCTTTTTCTTTATTTCTTTTTTTTTTATGGCTGCTCTTTTTTTTATTTTTTTTTTTTTTTTTTTTTTTTTTTTTGACTCTACAACAGTGGAGTTGAGTAACTGCAAGTCTAAAATATTTATTATCAAACCCTTTAAGAAAAACTTTGTCAACCTCTGGTTTCAATAATGATGCTTCGTGTTATTTCCTTTTAACAAATTAGCAATATATATTGTAATTGAAGTCACAAATCTTACATAGATATAAAGATAATAATTAACTAAGTTTAATGGTCTTAGATTTGTACAGAGGGGAAACTTGAGGTAAAAATAAATACTGAGAAATTCTAAAATATTTTTGAGTATTTATTTAGCTGTATTTTCCACCCTTAAGATTTGCCATAATCAAGCAAAGCTGGTTTGGGTAACATGAACAGTCAAATAAGTTATCTGATTCTGCAATTCAACCTAATTAACCTCTTGTGTATAGCACATTTCCCATCCTCGCCAAAGCTGCATTAATTTTATATTAGCTTAGAAAGCAGAGGAAGAAAGCATTTGTCTGGGCCTGTTATTTAAAAAAAAATCAAATCTCTCTCCATACATCTTTTAGTTTCCTATGGGAAGGCTGAAAATATTGGCTCTTTATATATAGAAGATGCGTGAAAATCATGTTACACTATTTAATATATATTATGATGTTTGAAGAGAATAACTCATCATTTAATCATGGCTGTTAAAGGTGACTGGATTTCTCACCTTGATGTTGACTTAAATCTTGGAAAGAATTTGTTCTTTCAATTGGAGAAAGTCAGATTTTTTTTTTCATTGAAGACTAGAGGTTGTACTGATTAAATCACTTACGTCAATAAAAACTGTAATTGTTTCTTTGAAGACACAAGTTACTACTTGCTGCACATGCAGTAAGAAAAATTGCCCTGTCACATCACTACTTCAAATCCTTTTGTCACTAGGCTCCACCTTCCTTCTCTGATCATATTTCATTCTTTGGACTTGCTCTTCTCAACTGCAGCCTACCCTGTCTCACTTCCTTTCACGTCACTCACCCCTGTAGTCAGCACATGTTAAGAGCTTTTCTTACATATCTTGCTGAAGCCCAGCTCCAATTCCACTATCCTTATAGTCGTTTCATAAATAAATATTGAATTAATTAATTAATCTTTGACAAATCCCATAATCAGGAATGATTTGTGCCCACCCCTGGATTCTTATAGTTCTTAATTATTATCTACTAGTGGCCCAGTGCATGAAATTTGTGCACGGGGGAGGGGGTTTTCCTCAGCCCAGCCTGCACCCTCTCCAATCTGGGGCCCCTCGAAGGATGTCCTACTGCCGTTTTATAGGGATCGGGCCTAAACCGGCAGTAGGACATCCCTCTCGCAATCTGGGACTACTGGCTCCTAACTGCTCACCTGCCTGATTGCCCCTTAACCACCTCTGCTTCAGCCCCCGCCACCATGGCTTTGTCCAGTCTAATTAGCATATTGCCCTTTTATTAGTCTAGATAGAGGTCTGGTGCATGGGTGGGGGCGGCTGGTTAGCCCTGAAGGGTGTCCCAGATCAGGGTGGGGGTTCCTTGGGGCGTGGGGTGGCCTGGGTGAGGGTCTTGTGGTGGTTTGCAGGCCAGCCATGCCCCCATGGGGTGAGGGTCCCCATTGGGGGGGTGTGGCCAGCCTGGGTGAGGGGCTGATGGCTGTTTGCAGGCTGACCATGGCCCCCAGTAACCCAAGCTTCCAGCCCCTCTTTTTCTTCTTTTTTTTTCAGCGCCTCCTTGAGTGAAGGGAAGCAGGTATCTGGGATTTATTTATCTTCTATAATTGAAACTTTGTAGCCTTGAGCAGAGGCCAGGGCTGGCCAGGGCGGGCAGGAAGCTTGGGTTTCTCCATTGCCGGGGGCAACCCATGCCTCCTGCTCACTCCAGCTCCATAGCCACCGCCATCTTGGTTGGGTTAATTTGCATACTAGCTCCTGATTGGCTGGTGGGCGTGGTTTGCGGGGGTAGCAGAGTGACACCAATTTGCATATTTCTCTTTTATTAGTGTAGATAATAACAAAAGCATAATATGCTAATTAACCAGACATTCCTCCCAATCCAGGACTGCTGGCTCATAACCACTCACCTGCCTTCCTGATCACCCCTAACCACTCTGCCTGCCTGCCTGATCACCCCTAACCACCTCTGCCTGCTGGCCTGATCACCTCTAACTGCTCTCCCCTGCCTGCCTGATTGCCCCTTAACCACCTCTGCTTCAGCCCCCGCCACCATGGCTTTGTCCAGTCTAATTAGCATATTACCCTTTTATTAGTATAGATAGTGGTGAAAATCATGGTACATTAGTGAACTATATCTGTAAGTCCATTAGATGAATTTGTTAGGGTCAAATAATGCTTATTTAAACACCCATCATGTGTAGAGAGGAGCAAAAAGCAAACAATGCAACCCCACTCAGATTCCAAGTCTATTTTTCAAGGTGATTTATTCTTGGGTTTATCTTTTAAGGGCTTCTAGGAGAATTGAGCCTGAAAACAGGCAAAAGTGCATAATTGTTCTTTTCAAGCCAGAAACAATTTTTCTTTTTCTTTGAAGGTTAAAGTCAGAATCAGTAGATTTGTAACTTACAGCTTAAGCCTCTTTACTATTTTCCTTCTTCTTCCCTTCATTTTATCCATCAACTTTTCTAAGACTTTAGTAAGAATTCAGTGGGTAGTAAATCTGTGTGTTAGCCCTGAGCTAGATGTTGTGAAGGATATTCAAGAGTTTTCTTTGAAGAAAAAAAGCTAGAGATATACAAATGGCACAGTAAGTTTGTCCTCATCAAGTAAAACTGAATGAGACCTAGGTATTTCCATGGAATGACTCACCAGTGGTCCACACAGAAGGAAGAGTGTTGGAGAAAGAATAATGACCAAAATTCAGACTGTGACCTTTTGGAAGACAAGAACCCTATTTTTCCACCTTTGAGTCTGCAAAAACTTATAAATATTTGTTGAATGATTAAATGAGTTCTATTTTCCTTGGCTTTTCTGAACAACACCAGTAGTAAATTCTGTGAGTGTTTGACTATATATTTTGTGAGTGTGTGTGTGTGTGTGTGTGTGTGTGTGTGTGTGTATTGACATAGGGGTAGAATGACTAAGGAAATAAATTAATATGAATAGGTGTACTTTGAAGCAGAAGCAATTTCAACCAAAGAGTACAGAAAATTATTATTA
Source organism: Myotis davidii (assembly GCF_000327345.1). Taxonomy (NCBI): domain Eukaryota; kingdom Metazoa; phylum Chordata; class Mammalia; order Chiroptera; family Vespertilionidae; genus Myotis; species Myotis davidii. The sequence continues at coordinate 1,920,505 of NW_006293001.1, read as the reverse complement.
TTGATTACTAATCTATGTGCCTATCAAAAGATAAAGCAGTATATTTATTTATGCAGTCATTCAATAAGAATTCAGTGGGTAATGTGTGCCTTAGCCCCAAGCTAAAGGTTCTGAATGATACGAATATGTCTGATGTCCAGCTGTCCCCACAGGTGATTTCTGTGATATGTCTCACCCACCCTACCCCCAGGCCTTCCATCTGCCCTGGGCTTCTCTTTCCATTGCCCCGGGGAACAGCTTTGTGTCACTCACTCTCCTCTCCCAGGACTTCTCAGAACAAACATTTTAGTTTCTTGTCTCACAAAAGAGCAGCTCCAACTATTTTTCTCAGTCCCTGGTGCCATTAACTCACTGGCCTGGAAAGCAAGAATCTTGTACAATTTTTTCCATATCTGTTTTAGTCTGGGTCCTCCCACAAGCAGATCCTGATTTTGAAGGATTCAGTGCTGGTCCTTTATTTGGAAAGTAAACTTAGAAAACACTGGTAAAGGAGACAAGACAGGGTAGGCAGCTGCTATGTTCTGAAGGAGTATGTCTCCTGCCCCCAATTCATATGTTGGAATTGTAACCCTCAAAGATGATGGTATTAAAAGGTAGGGCCTTTGAGAGGTACTTAGGTCATGAATGGGATTAGTGTTCTTATAAAAGAGACCTCTGAGGTCACTCCCCTCAGACACATGAATGCACAGGACCAGGCTATAAGAATGAAAAGGGCCCTCACTAGAACTTGACCAATGCTGGGCACCTTGATCTTGGACCCTGACTCCAAATATGAGAAATAAATTTCTGTGTGTGTGTGTGTGTGTGTTTTTTATATATATATAAGCTACTAAATCTGTATATTTTTTTATAGCAGCCCACATGGACTAAGACAGCAACCAATACTGGTAAGGTGTGCCATATCAAGTTATCCCCTGTAATTGGAGCTAAATCTTGCTGGTAACTAACAGAACATCCACCTTATTTGTCTCACCACGGAGGGAGGTATTCTACACCAATTCCAGCATTTACTGGTTGAGGGCTGCTCTGGGTGGTGAATATTGATCCTCTGACATTTCTGGCCTGCCTTGTACAACTACATGGTGAGACCTGGCGGAGTATATGCCAGCTGCCAAAGAAAGCCCTTAGGCAAAGAGATGTGATCTTGGATCTGGAAGCTGTGTCTGTGTGCACACAGTGGCAACATCTGAGGAAGGAGGAGCAGGGCACTGGTGGCAACTGTAATATATTATTAGACAAACACAAATAAATATATTTTCTTTCTCAAGGAGTTTCCATTCTGGGTAGGGAGACATGGCATAAATGCAAAGAGTTAAATTACAATACTAGATTATCTGAGGCAGTGTTTTCACGAGTATGATACATGGGCACCACGGCCCACCTACTGCTGTTGAGAACCGATCGTGTGCTGGAAGCTGGGATAACTGCTGTGGACAAAGGTCCTTTCTCTACCTGTAGGGGCCTGAGGTGAGAGGAGCACAGTCAAGTGTGACAAGAAGAGCCAGCTAATTGGAATGAGGGAGAGGGAACAGAGATAACTTTGAGAGGCATTCTAGAGAAAGAGTAGGATTTAGCATAGAAGGGGTGGAGTCAGAATGAAAAAGAGAAGACAAGGGCTCAAGATGGCAGCCAGTGAAGACGTGTGGGCCCTGGGGAGCAGGATGCCCTTGGGAGACACTAAACTGGCACAGCGGGGAGGTGGAGGTGAACCAAGTTGCCTCAGTATGAATGTATTTAGCAGCTCTTAAGACAAAGGATGTGCCATTCTCTATTATTCTTATTCTCCTTTGGTCTCAATCACCAGGACTCAGTTGAATTGTAGTAGAATTGACATCTTCCCCTACTTGACTTCTTATTCACTATAATCACCATGGGAGAACACACATCTTGTTTTTATTGGCATTATTAATAGTGATCATTGCCATGGCTGGTTTGGCTCAGTGGATAGAGCGTTGGCCCTGCAGACTGAGGGGTCCCGGGTTCGATTCCGGTCAAGGGCATGTACCTTGTTTGCAGGCACATCCCCAGTGGGGAGTGTGCAGGAGGCGGCTGATCGATGTTTCTCTCTCATCGATGTTTCTAACTCTCTATCTCTCTCCCTCTCTGTAAAAAATCAATAAAATACATTTTTTTAAAAATAGTGATCATAGCAGCAAATCATATTTATTGAGCATTTATTAAGTGCCAGGCACTGTGATAGGTGCTTTACATGCATTTACTCATTTCATCTTTTCCTAAACCCAGAGAGGTAAATATGATCATTGTCATTAAGGAAACGGAGGCAGTAACTTCCCCCAGATTGCACAGAAAGTTGGAGCTGTGATCTGAACATGGAGTCTGGTATCAGAGCCTGCACTCAGTCAAAGAGATTAGACCCCATCAGCCCATGCCTCCTGACTTTCCCACACTATTTGGAGATGGTAGAGATCAGACATGCCTAAATGAGGATGTGTAGGAAGGTGTGCTGCCCACTGCTTCCCCCACCTTCTGAGAGGAATTTGGGGCTCAAGTTGATCCCAAGGGACTTTGAGACCTGACACTTCTTCACCCTGTACTCATCACCTCCAAGGTCTTCCCACAATCATAAAAGGCAAAACACGTCATGAAATAGTTACCTTGTGGAGATGGACATAGAGAAGTCATTCTATCATTTTGCCTTGTATTAACAAATTTTAAAAGACCTTTTCTCCTGACCTAGGGTCCAAAATATTGGGCTTGGGCTGCAATAAACTTCAAATCCCACTGTGACATCCTAACCCCTATGTGATGGTATTTAGAGGTAGGGTCTTTAGGAGATAATTAGGTTATGAGGGTCTAGCTCCCCATGAATGGGATTAGTGCTTTTATATTTAAAAAAAGACCCAGGAGTGCTCTTGCCTTCTTTTTCTGCCATATGAGAATAAAACAAGAAGTCAGCCGTCTACAACCTGGTCTGCAGCCCAGGAGCAAGCCCTCATCAGAACAGACCATGCTGCCTTGATCTTGGACGGAAGTAAATATGTCAGTTACTATCACAAAGGATGGCTGCTGGATGTGACAGTTTTACAGAAGTGAAGACCCACCACTCCATGTTGTCACGTCTCCAAGCAGACATCAGGTCGTTACAGACAGATATAAGTTCTGTTGTTTACATGCCACACAGTCCATGGCACTGCATTGTAACATCCTGAAATGACCAAGACAAGGGCCCTGATGGTAATCTCATCTGAGAGAACTTCTTTGCCCTCTCTCTTCCCTGGCCATGCTTAGCATAGGGAGGAGTGTGACACCCACCATTATGAAGGTCTTTCAGGGAAATGTCCCCTCTCATCTCAAGAGCCATGCATGACTTTGAAGAAACGCCATTCCAGGCTTATTCCCCACCTTCTTTCAATATTTTTCTTCTCTTCATGCAATAACTTCAAGAACATGCTATTCCCTGGCACTTACTTGATTGTCTTTCATTGTGCCCTTCTAAAAGATAGATGAGAACATTATTTCTACTCACACTGATATCTTCACCCTGTCCTGGGAAACATATGGTCCCCTCCTGCCTCACATGACCCTGGAACTTGACCTGCACTGATTGAAAAAAACAAAAACCAACTAGTGAGTAAAGGCTCTTCTTTGCACTGTAAATTGAGCAAGTTATAAATTCTGCCTCAACACAGTTTTGGGAATGTAGGAAGGTTATTGCAAATTGAGAAAGTAAAGAATTCTTCATCAGCTTTCTGATTATACACAGTAGAGATTATTTTTTTTTCTGGATTGAAACAGCTCCCTTGAACATTTCCTGCCCTTTCATGTGGATACTGATTTATTTTTCTTGGAGTGAATTGAGGTAATGAGAGAGGTGCCTACTTGACATCTCCAGAGAATAAATCCTTCTAATTATCCACTAGAGAAGAGAGGCAGAGGGCAGTCACAAAGCAAATGCCTCCTAAAATATTTTAGAAATATGTCTCAAGTCTGAACTATGCAGAAAATTACTAAAAATTAGGAAATTACTCAGGCTGAGAAACTTGGGGAAATCCTGATTATTCTGATAGTTGGTAGTAAATATGTCAGTTACTATCACAAAGAATGGCTGCTGGATGAGGGCAGTTTTACAAAAGTGAAGACCCACCACTCCATGTTGCTCACGTCTCCAAGCAGACATCAGGTAGTTACAGACAGATACACTGCATCCCCCACTGAGTTTCTCTACCTCAGCACTATTGGCAGCGGAATAAATCTTGTTTTTTAATTGGATTGTCTTCTTTTTGTTGAGTTGTACTCACTTTAATACCCACTAGATGCCAGCAGCACCTCCTCCCTTCCCCCAAGTTGTGAAAATCAAGAATGTCTTTAGTCATTGTCAAATATCTCCGGGGGAAATTCACCCCCAAATGAGATCCATGACAGGAGAAACTTTGGACTCACCACTTGAGGCCCTGAAATCCACCTATGTGCACACTATATAACTGAAAATGTCTTTCACTAGATCCATTTCAATTCTTTTTAGGGATATTGCTTTCTGAATTTCTCAGCTGTATGATATATTTTTTTTTCACTTTAGTTTATTCAGATATCATTCTTTGTAATGCTTTCAGAGTACTCTAATACATAACTAGACCAGTTTATTTAACCAGTACATTATTGTTTCCAATCCTATCTAATAAAAGAGGAACATGGTAATTAGCGTACGACCGCTACCCTTCCCATTGGCTAATCAGGGCAATATACAAATTAACTGCCAGACAAGATGGCAGCCGGCAGCCAGGCAGCTTGAAACTAACATGAGGCTTGCTTGCTTCAGAGACGGAGGACTCCAACGTTCCCCGCCTGCTGCTGCAGGCCTCTGAGCTGCAACTCTAAGCAACTATGTAACAAATATAGTAGCTAAACAAAACCCCAGAAACCGGCTTTCAGCCAGCCAGGATCTCAGAGCTGGAGTTGAAACAGTGTTTTGATTATAGAACCCAAACAAACAAGATACTTGCTTTCAGCAGCCGA
>NW_006293001.1:1900848-1914421 GCF_000327345.1 Myotis davidii | reverse complement strand
CAGGGGCTGCACCTAGGGATTGGGCCTGCCCTCTGCCACCCGGGAGCAGGCCCGAGCCAGCAGGTCGTTATCTCCTGAGGGGTCCCAGACTGCGAGAAGACACAGGCCAGGCTGAGGGACCCCCCCTTCCCCCCGAGTGCACAAATTTTTGTGTACCGGGCCTCTAGTATATGATAATTATAAATAATGTTGCAATTTATTTATTTCTTAAAAATTGTTTGTATGTCTACCATTTCTAGCAACTATATTAGGTGCTGATGAATAAGGCAAACAAACATGAACCTTGCCATCATTCAGCTTGCATTTCAGTAAAGAAGAAAATATGTAAATAAAGAAATAAAGTGATTACAGATTGTAAATAGATACATATTTTAAATGACTCAGCTAATGGCAAATGCCATGAAGGAAATAGAGGGATGAGACAATGAGAAACTGGGGAGGCCTGTTTAGATTAGGGAGGTCAGGAAAGACTTTTCTGGGTAGGGGACATTTGAGCAGAAGCTTAAAGGGTAAGAATTAGTCACTACCTATAGAGCAAGATCATTCTGAGCAAAGGGAAAAGCAAAATACAAAGACCCATGAGAGAGCAAGGTATTGGGGTAAATGACTGGAGTTCAGAGAGCAAGGGGAAAATTTGGTAACAAGAGGTGCATCATATAAGGAAGAAACTGGAAAAGGCAGGGTTATAAATCATTGTGGGGAAGAGTCTAGATTTCAATTTTTTTTAAAATATATTTTATTGATTTTTTACAGAGAGGAAGGGAGAGAGATAGAGAGTTAGAAACATTGAGGAGAGAGAAACATCGATCAGCTGCCTCCTGCACATCTCCTACTGGGGATGTGCCCGCTACCCAGGTACATGCCCTTGACTGGAATCGAACCTGGAACCTTTCAGTCCACGGGCCGACGCTCTATCCACTGAGCCAAACCGGTTTCGGCTAGATTTCAATTTAAAAGCAATGGGAAACCATTTAAAGTCTCAAGGAAAAGAGTGGCATGATTTGGTTTATGATTTAAAGGAATACTCTGACAAGAAAATGAACCACAAAACGGAAGAACTGAATTAGAGAAACCATCTAAGAGCCTCTTTAAATCAACTACTTGGATTTAATGACTCTAATGATAACAGTGGAGATGAAGAGAAGTGAGCAGATTCAAACACAATGTTCATCTTGGAGAAAGATTAAATGGACAGTAAAAAATGGGGGACAAGTAATGGATTAGTCCTAGATATGGGTCCCAAACAACTGGGAGGATGACAGTGTAATTTTCTGAGTTGGAGAAGACTGGGCAAAAATGAGCTTGACCATGCAAGATACGAAGAATTTTATTTTGAATATATTAAATCTGCTACACCTGTTAAAAAGCCAAGTAGGAATGCCAAACTAGACATTGGATTATGAACCTAGAGCTTAGGGGAGACATAAGGACTAGAGAAATAAAATTGGGAGCATCTAGAAGACACCTAAAGCTACTAGACAGAAATAGGTTATGTGGGCAAAGAGCTTAGAAGGAAGTGATGAGGGCACAGGGCAGGGCTGTGGGGCCAGCAGAGGGGTGGAAGAGGAGGCAGCACCAGTGAAGACCAAGAAGAAATGCCGGAGAGGAAGGGGAAACTAGACCAACATGGTGCCATGAAAGCATGGAATGACAGTGGGCCGACGGAAGGGAATAATCAATGGGGCAATGAACTTATCTGTGTGCCTTTGTTCGAGTCTTATAGGAGGGTAATTTCCTAAATGTGAAATTGCTTGATTGAAGGCTATAAATGTATTAAAATTTTAATGGATATTGCCAAGCTGTCTTCCATCAAGCTTGAATTACTAGTATGTGCAAGTAAGATAATGACTTTTTAATGAACCTTTTATTAAAGTTTAGAATAATATAGAAATGTAAATAACATAAATGCACAATATTGAATTGTCACAAAGTGAACATACCCATGTATCCATCATCCCAAAGGAGAAACAGTATTACTAACTCTTATTTCTTTGGGGCATATATATTCAGGGTAAAAATTACTGGTAATAGAGTAAGCTTATGTCCAAATTTATTGGATACTTCCACCAACAATTTATGAGCATTCCAGTTATCTATATCTTTGTTAACACCTGATATTATCAGTCTTTTACATTTTAGTAAGTGTGAAGCTACTTCTCACTGTGGTTGGTTTTTTTATTTTTGTTGTTGGTGGTGGTGTTTTGCATTTCCCTGATGACTAATGAGGTTAAGAGATTTATTGGCCATTCATATATTCTCTGCCCAAATTCCTTGGTCATTTTTCTATTGGGATGGCTTATTATTTCTTTCTTATTGATTTATTGGGGTTAGCTTGTATATGAGCTCTTTGTAAGTTATATGTTTAAAAAAATCTCCCTCTCTGTTCCTTACCTTTTCACAATCTTTATGATGTCTTTTGGTGAAAAATGTTTGAAATTTTAATGTAGCCTAATTTTTCAAATTATTCCTTTATTGTCAGTACTTTCTTCATCTTACTTTAAAAACATTTTTTCTGTTTTCTTCAGGTATTTTATAGTCTCAGACCTGTTTACATGTCTTTAATCTAGTTTGAGTAAATTGTTGTGTGTCTATTTCTGTGTTTAGTGTAAGGTAAACTCCTTTCCTTTACGGATAGCCAATTGACTTACTGTCATTTATTTAAAAGACCATCCTTTCCCCTCTGCACTGCAGTGCCACTTCTGTCATGTTCAGGCAGTCATAAATCAAATGACATGTGTGTGTAGTTCTGTTTCTGGAAATTCTATTCTGCTCGGTGGACTATTTGTTTATTTTTACTGCCATATTACAGTGTCTTAATTTGGGTAGCTTTACAGTAACAAGTTTTTGTATCTGGCAGTGAAGGCTTCCAGCTTTGTTCTTTTCAAGAATGTCTTGTAATTCTTGGCTCTGCATTTCAGATAAATTTTAGAGTCAGATTGTCATTTACACACACACACACACACACACACACTCCTGTTTAATTATCACTGTGATGGCATTGAGATCAATTTGGGGGGAAACTGACACAACATCTTGTAGTCCATGAACATGGAATAATGAATATGATAATACTTTCACACTCAATAAAGATTTCAGTCAAGGCATCCTTTGCGAGAAAATGGTACCTGCCGACTCCGATCTCTTTGTTTTGGCTTCGTTTGGTTTGAAGTGGAAAGGAATGTTTCCCAAGGCTTAACTGATCACCAGGAATGTGCTCTTGCAAAAATATCAATCAAGGTAACACATAAAGTGCTGGCTTTTAATAAACCAGCAAAATGTTGGAGAATTTCATCAAAATATAAATTCAGAAGACCAGTCTGTAGCTGTTTTGTTGTTATTGCTATTATTGTTGTTGATTATGGCAACAGCTAGCCAGCAGGCATTTGCATATGAACATTTTCAGGACATAAGAGCTTTTGTTTTTACCTGGATGCTCATTCCTACCTTCCGACTTAACACATGGCTGTGCTGACCCAGCTCTTCCCCTCCATTATGACCCTACATTCAGTATTCCACAGAAAGGTTTGTGTTTGTCTAGATGATACTCTTTATTAATAATTAACAATAATGTTTATTATTAATCACTTCACGCTCTTAAAAATATTTCACTGAATAATAAAGCCAGCTTCTATAAAGCAATTAACTTTACACACACTTTAAGTGTTCTTCAAGAGTTCTGGAAACATGTTCTCTATGTATATTCAGTACTCAGTGGATCATTAACCACCAAATGTCATACTCAATAGACATTCTCATTTTGTATATAAGGAAATGATTAAGGAATTGACTATAATTTCAGTTTACAATTTTTTCCTATTGAATACCGTTGTATGTCTACCTTGAAATTCACCAATGGTAAACATGATTGATAAAAATGTTTTTCATTGATTAAATATTTAAACAATTATGTATGAACCCTATCATTTATAATTAGATACCATACGAGCCTTTTATATCATTTCAAAAATTAGTTCTTAGTATGCTTCTATTCTAGACCCAATCTTACCTAGATAATTGTCTGCCGTTACCTCAGGACAAGTTCTGAAAAAAGACTAAATGTTTCATATTTCTCAGTCTGTCTTTCCAGTTTTTCCCCAGATTCTTAGGTGTGCTCTACATTTCTACTTCTTGGCTAACCCTCAAGATTTCTAATAAGATAACAACATAAATCCCAGAATTTGTGCACAAAACGTCATGCCTCCAAGATTTCCTAGGTGGATATAAATCTTTTCTCCACAGGGTTCACAAACTCAATACAAATTTAATTATCCCTCACACCATAGCCTTGAGGGGAACAAAATGAGATGAAGTTCAGACCAGAAGAGAACAAAACAAAACAATAACAACGGAACATACCCTCAATACAAGTATGTTCCCCAAGGTTAAAAACAAAGCTTTTTAAGTCATGTTGGAATGAATCATTCATATTATTTTGTAGCCTAAAAAATATTTGCAGTTCATATACATTACAGGGCTAAATACTACCAAAGAGTATACAGGATTGTCCTTATTTCCTGCATTTAGAGAAACACACGCCCTACTTTTAAAAGGACACTAGAAATAGAACCAACTAATCACACAAATTTTAACCCATATAATTAAAAAAAAGAAAGTATAGTAATTTATTTTTTCTCACAAGTACAATTTTGGAAGCACACAGATTTAATGTCTCAAGATCTTCTAATGCTCATGGGTAGTTCTAAGTCATGTCTGCTCTAGTGTAGCCAAGGCCATTGTCAACATCTGTCAAGGTGCCTCGTGAATTTTCAGTAGTGAGTTTTGGGTTATTTGTCATTTGACACAGTGAACTGAGATGCTGTGTGCAGCTGTTTGAGCCAAGATCATCAGGTGACCATGTGCTGTCAGAATCTGTGAACACCTGTTTCCACGGGAACCAGAACTTGTCCAGCGCATCCTAAGCCACTGTATTTTTGTTTGTTTCTCTACCATAAAGAAGCTATTTTTCTAATATGGATATAATGTAGGTTGTATATGTTATCCTTGAAATTGTCTGCTCTTTGAGAGAGAGAACTGTTTCAATGGTCTGAAAATTAAAAATTTTAATTATCATGGTCTATAATCCCAGAAGCAGAAAAGAAATACTGTCATTATTTATTTAGTATTGACAAAACTTAGTGCTTGAAATACAACTCAGAGCATTAATTGCCTAGCTAATGGGCTAAAAAGCAACAAGCATTCAAAAGTAGTAAAAGTAGAGAATTCTCTGTGAGAAGCAATTTGGTTCATAAAAAATGTATTGAAAATAAAATAAAATTTTCTTGAGAACCTTCTTCAATTCCTTACTTTTAAATATTTTTATTATAATTTTTAAGAACTTTAGTTAGTATATAAGGGCATTAAGAGTACTTGTAAGAAAAAAATCTTTCAACTTTGGGACCATTGATCCATAGAGGTAGAGTTGAAAGGACTTAAATCTTCCATCTCGTTGTCCTTTTTCCAAAAATGAAGAAACTGAACAGGATTAAATGGCTCTATGTCATGCTGTCGTTAGTATAACCAGGACAGCATAGATCTGCTTTAAGAATGTTTGTGAACATGATCTCAGTGATGCTGGGTGCTCTGAAATCACTGCCAATGGCAGCATTGGAACTCTGTTCCCCACCATCACAGTGCCTAGTACAACTGTCTTTCAATTGTTAAGAAATAATATTCTGCTACTCATATAGTGTCCTCCATAAGTCAGAAATAATGAGTTCTGTTAACTCACATGCATTTGTGTCTCAAATGTTTGTTTTTAAGTAGCTTGCTCTTGTCTATGGAAAAATTAGTTTCCCTACTTTCTCCTATCTCAAGTCATTCATTGACCATCCCATTCAAGAATGCTGGTTTCTTTTTTTACCAAACAATGCCTTTTTCTTATTTAATGCTCTGTTTAAGACTTATCAATGACATAATGCCTCTATAGGCTAATTCTTCCTCACTCTTCATTTCTCCTCACTCCAGAACTTCCTTCATCTACCCCTCCTTTCTGTCTGCCTCTCTAAATGTGCCCTTATTTGATATGTTCTTGGCCTAGGATTTCTTTTAGCTGCAATTAATTAAAAACCAAACTAACAGAGACTTAAACCATAAGGACATCTGTTTACCTAAGCAGAAGTCCGGAGGTAGGACTGTGCCTGGGAGACAGCAAATCAAATTAGGCCCAAAGCTGTTTTATGGGTTTTGTGGTGGCAGAAACCAATCTGATTGCTGTCAATCTGGCCTGAGTTGGTAATTGAAAACACCTAGCTGAAGGGGAAGACATGTGAGCAGAAGAAACCAGCAGGCAGATCATGTCAGAATTGGGGATGACACATACCAACTGGTTAAGATAAGCTATTATAAAAGGACTTTACAAGAACTAGGTCCCACAGAAATAACAGGCAACAAATTTGTTTTCTGTGAAAATCAGGAGTATTGGGGGGAAAGGACTATAACTTAAGTGAAAAACTTTCATTCATCCATCACAAGCTATCTTCTTGCCAATCTAGCCTAGGGAACTAAAGATATCAATGATGAAAGACTACCCTAGTCCTCAAGTCCACATTCCGGGTGAGAAGGCAGACATATAAATAATTACAATTCCATGTGATGATTTTTCTAACGGGTATATGTAAAATGATATGAAAACCACAACAGACAGCAATTAATTCTGCCTGAGAGTGTCAGGGAAAGCAGCACTCTTTTAAGCAGGGAAGACAGGAATTCCAAAGGCCCGAACAACACACCAGAAACATGAATACAGTGGCTTACAGAACACAGCTTTTTCAGTGAATAATGGGAAGGTTTATGTAGCTGGAATGTATTGAGCACATGGGTAAGATTGGAGGTGGGAAACTGAATCTAAATAAGATGGTTCAGCTCATCTATGTTTGAGGATTTTCAAGGTCGGAGTAGAAGGTGACCATGGATTAAGAGAATATATAAGGATGCAGGTGAGTATAAGTAACCGACCAACAGAGAGTACAGACATGGGGGAAAGTAACTTCAAATCAGGGGAGACTCAAAGCTGCAGGTGTCGATAAATTCAAAGAGTAGGTTTGAGGTAGTTAGATGGGGGAGAAGTGGTTCCATAGATGTGTTCAAAGAATGGATTTCTAAAGTTTCAGACTTCACAGTTGGAGATGCACCAGGGAATAAAAGCTAGTCCATGACTTTAAAGACAAAAGTAACCCGACTACAAGACACTCATATGAGCCAAGAGCATTAGGAGTTGCCCTCCTGGACTTTGAATTACTCTCTTAAATTGGGTTCTCCTTGAAGTAGATTTTGAGATAAGGACTTGAGTGCAAGAAGTTTATTTGGAAGGCAAACTCCAGAAATGGTGGTGGGAGAATGTGAGCGTGGCAAGGAAAAAGGAAGGAAGCCAATATTAAGGTGCATGCTACTGTCCAAAAAAAATGGAGCTACTTTAAAATGAAGCCGGGCTGCCATGCCCTAGGAACTGCCTGCATGTCTCATGCTTCAAATCTTTGGAATGTTAAAACAAGGAAAAATAACCTCGGACTGGGCCTAGGGCAACATTGTGTCCCGAAGAACTGTTTGAAAAGACAACCAGAAAGCAGATATTACTACTCCTGGGCTAACGACTACTGACCTAAAATTTTAAAACATTGTTTAGAATTAGCATCACAATGTTATGTTATCTGAATCAATAAAAACTGCCTTTCTTCTATTGATGTAATTGTTTCCCTTCCCCTTTTCATAAATACCCATTGCCTTTGTCTTATCCAAACACTATTTGGGCTTCTGCCTGAATCAGTGCATTCTTACTGATCTCAAATAAATGCCTTTCTTTTTTTTTTTTGCCGCTTACTTTAAAAGGCCCTTTTGCTTATAGGTTATCATCACTACAGTGAACAACTGGGTCTGAATGCTACTGGGTACCTCTCACAGTTACCCACAAGTCCCTCTATGGTAAGAAAGCTGAGGCATTTCCTTCCCAAGTTTCCTTTTGTGGTTGACTTCCTGGCACTTGCGGCTCTGAACCAGAGTCCAGGTGCTTGTAGTAGGCATTTCCGGTGGATATTAGAGCAGCTAGTGATGGGGTTGAGCTGTACACTGCCAGCATCATCTCAGGGTGGAACTAGAGAGAAACTATGAATTGGACACCAGAATCCTCAGTGGAGTTGGGTGAGTAACATACAGACTAGGAGATGAACAAATGAAGAAAAGGCTGGGAAAAAAGTTCTACGGCAAATCACAAATTCACACACTGCTGGTAAATATGAAAAATGCCTGGTGAGAGAGCTGCAGTCCCTACTAAAAATCCCACCCAGTCAGGGGCTTCTGGGGGTTGTGGTAATTGAAGGTAGGAACCACACTTCTGGCTGATATGCTTTGAGAATAGTGGGTCATGGGGTAAGCTATAGGCCACACTGCTTTACCGTCAGCTGATGTTAATGTTAACAAGTCAAAGGAGCCGCCCTACTCAGAGCTATCAAGAACTGGCCTGAACAAGATGGCTTGAGAGCTCTTCTCTGCTGAAGCACATCCTCCCAGCCTTCGCTCTGCTGGATCCCTTTCCTGTCTTGCACTCAGGGACATCACAGAGGGGCCCTTCATGTAATGACTTCTCATATGTCTATCAGACATTTGTTGAATTAAGAAAAGACTTCACAGCTTACTTATCGTTGTGTCTATGTCTGAAGAACTGATCTCTGTATTTTAGTGGCCCTTCTTTTTTTAAAAAATATATTTCTTTATTGATTTCAGAGAGAAAGGGAGAAGGAGAGAGAGCTAGAAACATCAATGATGAGAGAGAATCATTGATCGGCTGCCTCCTGCACACCCCCTACTGGGGATCGAGTCCGCAACCCAGGCATGTGCCCTTGGCCAGAATCGAACCTGGGACCCTTCAGTCCGCAGGCTGACGCTTTATCCACTGAGCCAAACCGGCTAGGGCTAGTGGCCCTTCTTTTAATGTCTGTTACTCATTCTTTCTTTTCTTATCATTTACAGTTTTGAGCCATCAATCCCAGATCATACCTTTTAACAGTCTATTACCATATTTTGATAATCCCCAAGTTACAAAGGAGTCATGTTTTTCAATCCAACATAATTTTGAAATATACTGTGTTTTTATGTACCGATATTCTACCAAATTTATCTACCTGAACTAAGCATCCCAACTGTTTCTTCATATCTACCATCATATAGTGTTATATGCCTATTATTTAAATGTGGTTTATTATCTAATCAAAATTTAAAGTACAATACCACATACTTCATCTCCTACTGTGTTTATGGATGTCAGTGGGTGTACCTTTATTACTTATGTCTAAACCCTCTGCCAATGGCAAAAAACAACAGTTAAAAAAATGATGTCTCTATTGTTTTATTACAGGAAGATTTTATTAAATTTTCTTTATGTTAAGGACTCAAAAGTGAGGAACATGCATTTAAAATACAAGGCTCCATAAGTTAAAGAAAGGAGGGGTGACTGTACTATTCCACATTCTTTTTTGATTTTATTTTTTCAGTTACAGTTGACATGCAATACTATTTTATATATCAGTTTCAGGTGTATAGACTAGTGGTAGACAATTATATAATTTATGAAGTGATCCCTCTGATAATCCCAGTATTCATTGGCACCATACATAGTTATTACAATATTATTGACTATAATCCCTATGCTGTAGTTGTACTTCTTAAACCTTCACCTCCTCCTATCTGACAACCCTCAGTTTGTTCTCTGTATCTATGAGTCTGTTTCTGTTTTGTTCATTCATTTATTTTGTTCTTTAAATTCCACATATAAATGAAATCATATGGTATTTATCTCTCTCTGTCTGACTTATTTCACTTAGCATAATACTGTCTAGGTTCATCTATGCTGTCGCAAATGGTAGAATTTCATTCTTTTTTTTAATGGCCGGAGTAATATTCCATTGCATATTTGTATAACATCTTCTTTATCCACTCGTCTATTGATGCATACTTGGGTTGCTTCCATGTCTTGGCTATTGTAAATAATGCTGCAATGAACACAGGGATACGTATATCTTTTCACCTCATCCTTACTCCAGGTAATTGATGAAATTTCTGCATCTAACTGATTCCTGTTATTTCTCAAAGATACCTATATAACTACATACATTTGTAACTCAAGTGTTACATAGTAATACATGACTACATAGGTTTATAGTTTGAGAATTACGTTTTAATTATAAAATGTGTATAATTTCTTGTCCTGTATCAAGTCATTAACTACATAACAATGATACTTTTCCCAGTTTCTGTATTTTCTGTTTGGATACAGCTGCTTTTGTGGGCTGCTTGACAACTTAGACATTAATAGTGTTTTGTTTGGGAAGTAAAATAAAGGAGAGAACACGTAAGCTGGAAAACTGAAATTCTAAACTAGTTGAAAAGCCTGATCACTACTGTCAAAATACAAATCAAATTCTTAATCAGATTTTATGACAAGCATTCTTAAACACCAAATAGGATATTCTTTTGCTATCAATGCTATCCCCTAACAACCTGCAGTTCTTGTTTGTGGTTCTATTTCAGGAATACAGCTGTCCCTTTAATTCACATACCAGTCAAAATAATTAATATGTGGCACACTCAACTAAACCTTTAATAAAATCTCTTTAAAATAGCTGGTGAGAATAAATAAATAAACAAACAAATAAATAAACACACACACACACACACACACACACAAAATAGCTGGTGAGAATAAATGAAACCACAATCCTGAGGAGGTGGGCATGTGGATTGTACCCTTCAGAGATACGGAGCCCAGCTTTGTTCTGAAGTCTTGCTCAGCTTCCTTGATACCCACAGTTCTATCACATCAGGGTACAGGAAAAGTTTATCAATACACTTAGAGTGTATTGATACACTTAGAGTGTATCCAAGGCCACTGCTTATTGGAACAGCCCTTCAGAATATACACGCTTTCTATCTCCTAGTTTCATGTTTGACCTAGGTTCATATACGACTTCTTGGAAATGGGAACTACTTGCACTTATTCATTCATTAATGTTAATTTTTAATAACCAAATTGTAGCCATATAACATATATATCTAAAATGAGAGCATAAAAAGTTAGCCATTGAGTCATATGCAATGGGGTGCCCCATCTTCCTATCTTTAGACATATAACCTTAGAAGTGGAAAACAAAGGCTTACGTAACTTTAAGGAGGATCTTAAACAAGGCGGCACCATTTCCGCTCTGGCATTCACAATAACCATGCTTGAATTAATGTAATCTATCCACCTCACCATTATTGGCATTTGGGGTTAGATAATGCCTTGATGTGGGGGCTGTTCTGTGCATTGCAGGATGTTTAGCAGAATCCCTAGTCTCTACTCTCTAGATACAGTAGCTTCCCCAAGTCCTGACAATCAAAACTATCTCCAGACATTGCCAAATGTCCCCTATCAAGGCAAAATTGCCCTCAAATGAGCACCTGGATTAATGAGAAGGTGGAAGGAAGCTACTCTTTTCATATGAGCAATAAAACACACAGAATGCCTGCAGGAAATAAACTCATGCAGCGGAAAAGGGGTTGGCCTTTTTATTAGTTGTACTGAACACCCTCAGGCCGTGTTCTAGATTGCAGCTTGGATGCTGACAGTGAAGTCCATCTTCTCAGTAAAAGAAACGAAAATGGGGGTGCGGGGGAAAGCCACTGTAATGATAAATGACATGGGGCCACACGAACATCAAGTGTAAGAACATTATAAATACTGCTACATCAGTTCAGAATCTACAAGACTTTCAAAACAAATTTTTTGTGTAGGTCCTGCTCAACATTCAGTGTGTTTAAAAAATTCTAAATAAATGTCTTGGTTTCAAACCCCTACTTGTTTAAAATAAAATTGATTCTTTTTGTTTTTCTAAATAAAGATGGAAACCCATCAACCATAGACCTGATCTAATTAAGTAATTCTTTTTTAAAATCAGGAGGGAGGCAGTACGTTTTTCATTTCACTGAGCCGTCGCTGCAAACTCAAAGCTAG
This sequence comes from Myotis davidii, assembly GCF_000327345.1. Classification (NCBI taxonomy): domain Eukaryota; kingdom Metazoa; phylum Chordata; class Mammalia; order Chiroptera; family Vespertilionidae; genus Myotis; species Myotis davidii. The sequence goes on along the minus strand of NW_006293001.1, from coordinate 1,902,441 downwards.
TGTCTATTATCTCTGCCTGCAACTGGGCTTGCCAGCTAAGGTCACATCAATGTGAACAGAAATGGAAGAATTCTGCTGTGGACACTTACAACTGTATAATTCTGCCATGGACACTTAAAACTGTACTTTTGTTTACAGTCATTTCCCACCCATTTCTTTCTGCCCCTCAACTATACCCCCTATATTCAAACATATGCTTGGTACTTTCAGGAAGGAAGGAAAGCTACCCAGGAGGTATTAAATGAGCATGATTCAAATGTTTTGTCAGCTGGAGTCCTAGCCAGCAACCAATTTTCACAAACTCTTGTGCATTATTCAAATTATCATAATATTATTCAAATAATCATAACACAGCATTGGGTCTCTGACCTATTAATTATCCTTTCATCCATTCCCTCCCTGCTGCCGAGTTAATTAGTCGGATAGTGGGGTCTCTGCTTTATGTACATTATCTCAGTCACAGAAAGCCACAACGTTGTGTCAAGAACTGTAGTTAGAGTCATCCTTTTCCGTCCTAATAATCATGTATGCAAATTATTTTTAATCCTTTTTTCTTGTTAATAGCCTCACTATTCAGGAGAGAACAGGTTTCCCTTTATTCATTTTCCACTGTGTGTCTGTGTTATTGGGTTTTTTTTATGTTTTTTGTGTGTTTTTTTTAAGAAATTAGTGGTAGCCAGCCACCCAGCAGCCCAAATTGCATTCTTGCCCTAGTTTTCCGTATCCTTTAATGGAGGAAACCACTCGTAGACATATGGAATTCTCCTTACCCTGTCCTTTGTACCTCAAAGCCATGATTGAGCCTCCATGATTGAGCCTCCATGATTGCCATGGCAGTGGGGCGTGGCCCTGTCCTCTGCGACACCAACACCTCCCGGCTCATCATTCAGAAATCTAATCCCCCTCAGTTCACAGAGTAGCTTCCTGAAATTCCTTTCTCAGCCACCAGTAGAACTCACCCTGTGACATCAGTCTCAGTAAGTAAACATCAGGCCACATATTTCATGTCTGAGATGCCTTGAGGGTGCTAAATTTCTTAAATATACCTTTAAGCAAAGGGAATGGATTTTCTGTCCAACTTTCCATGTTTGAAGTAAGAGAGTCCCTTTCCAATTGGTAAGGAAGATGATACGTATGAAGGCAAGATTGAAATTAGCAGTTTCAGTTTCCATTCTATCGGTGAAAGTTGAGTCTGGAAAAATAGAACCTACTGTGGATATTTCAAATATAGGAAATTTAATATTGAGAATGCATTATACAGTGAAGGAAAACTAAGAAGCCACCCCAGAGATTAGCAAGAGCAGGAAGCCACAAGCCTCCCTAGAGAGGGGGTGGTCAGCCTAGAATTCAGAAGCCAGGCCTCCAGCCAAAGCTGCTGGGACTATAAACTTTGGGAAACCACCCCAGGAGGCAGGAGGAGAAAGGGAGAACTACCATGGCTTGCTTCCTTCTTCTTGCTGTCTAATGTCTCACCCTGCCTCAACTATATGATTTAATGACAAGCCAGATGCCAGGAAACCTGGAAACTATTATTTGCAGGAGAAGAGTGGGATTTAAATCTGGGACTATCTTCTCTTCCACTGAGCTGAGTGA
>NW_006293001.1:1886511-1900828 GCF_000327345.1 Myotis davidii | reverse complement strand
GCCGATCTGATTAACATCAGTTAAATGACAGATGCATGAGTCCCACATACAGGTGCACACAGAATTAAGCCCCATCAGCTAAAATTCATGAGGACTCACAAGAAGTTTACCTCAGTCTACATAATTATAAAGTGAGCTAATGAGGTTAAAGGAATCAAAAGCAGCTTAAAAAAAAAAAACAACACGCAAACAAACATCTTTTTCAAGTATTTGGTACCTCTGGGATGTTGTGCTTGGTAGAATAATGACCCTAGGCAGTGGTTCTCAACCTTCCTAATGCCGCGACCCTTTAATACAGTTCCTCATGTTGTGGTGACCACCAACCATAAAATTATTTTTATTGCTACTTCATAACTGTAATTTTGCTACTGTTATGAATCGTAATGTAAATATCTGATATGCAGGATGTATTTTCATTGTTACAAATTGAACATAATTAAAGCATAGTGATTAATCACAAAAACAATATGTAATTTTATATGTATTTTCCGATGGTCTTAGGCGACCCCTGTGAAAGGGTCGTTCAACCCCCAAAGGGGTCTCGACTCACAGGTTGAGAACTGCTGCCCTAGAGAGATGACCAAGTTCTAATCTTCAGAACCTGTAAATATGTTACTTTACACGACAAAAAGGATTTTGCAATGTGGTCAAGGTTAAGAACCTAGAGATGAGGAGATTATCTGGGTGGGTCCAATCTAATCAAATGGGTCCTTACCATTAGAATATTTCTTCCAAGGGCAAAGAGATGAGAAGTGTCAGAGAGATGTGAAGAAGGCTTACCTGTTATTGGTTTTAAAAATGGGTAGAATGTAGGTAGCATCTAGAAGCTGGAATGTCAAAGAACCAGATTCTACCCATCTCACCTGCTGCCATTTATGAATTTTTCCACTCCCTACTCAATACATCACTTCCACAGCATACAAATAGGCTAGTTTTTCTTCCATTTTATTTAAAAAGAAAAACCTTCCTGTGACCTCAGTTCTCCAGAAGTTACTACCCCATTCCTCAGCTCCCATTTGCAGTAGGACCCTTACAATAACTTGTCTGCAAGGTGCTGTTTAATTCCACATTTCCTGTTCTCTCTTAAAATCACTCCAATCAGGACAACTGCCTCTGCCTCCCAGTAATGGTCAATTCTCAGCCCTCACCATACTCGACTTAGCAGCAGCATTTGACCTGTTGATCACCTCTCTCCTCCTTGATACATTTTTCTTTTCTGCTTGCCTTTCAGAACACACCTTCATCTGCTTTTCCATCTACCTCAGGGTACTCCTGAGTCTCCTTTGTTACTTGTTCCTCTTCTCCCTGACCTCTTAGGCTGGTGTGCTCCAGGAGGCAGCCCTTGGCTACTTCCCTTCACTATTTACATTCATTCCTTTGAGGATTTATCCCTTCTCATGAATTTAAATACCATCTATACACTGACAACTCCCAGGTTTTATCCCCAGCCCCGGATTCTCTCCAGAAGTAGAGACCCAGACATCTAACTGCCTACCTGTCATCTAGAATGTCTAATAGGCATCTCAGCTTCTCATGGCCAAACTGAATTCCAGGTTCTCCCTCCAAACTTACTCCACCTCAGTCTCCCGATCTCAGTTTTTGGTAACTCCATCCTTCCATTAGCTCAGGTTAGAAACCTTGGACTCATCCTTGATCCTCCTTTTTTTTTATTCACACCTTCAGACTCTATATTTAAAAACATACACAGATCTCAAAACCAATGAGCATACCTAGCCACTAACCAATTTTCCACTAAAAGGAACCAGGAATCCTTGAAGAAATGACTGATAGAGTCTTGGGCTGAAGCCAAGAAAATACAGAATGGGCCTGGATCATCTTATTCTGCCAGAAGTAAGAAAGTGCTCAAATTATGGTAGGGCCTGTGGAATTAGGCAAATGGAATTAGGTTTGCTAATTAACTGACTTTACAGTGAAGAGATTGTTCCGGATTATCTGGGTGGGCTCAATCTAGTCACATGAGCTCTTAAAACAGGAAAACTTTCCTGGCTGTGTTCAGGAAGAGATGTGACAACAAGTGAAGGGTCAGGGAGATGTGATGTTGCTGTCTTTGAAGATGGATGAAGGGAAGGAACTATAAGCCAAGGAAAAATAAGAAGCCTCTAGAACCTGGAAAAGTCAAGGAAAAGGATTCTCCCCTAGAGCCTGTGACACCTTGATTTTAAGAGTACATATAGGACTTCTAGCCTACAGAGCTGTGATATAATCGATATATGCTATTTGGATCTGCCAAATTTGTAGTAATTTCTTAAAGCAGCAGTAGAAAACTTACACATTCTTAGAATGATTATGACTCCCAATTCTCTATACTCCTCCTATGCTGTATTTTTCTTCATAGCCCCAAACATTATCTGACTTTAGATATATGTTTATTTGTTATTATTTGTTGTCTACCCCAGTAAGTTACAAAAGGCAGTTTGTCTGCTTTATTCTCTGCTCTGTCCACAGTACCTAGAGATGTACCTGAACAAAAAGGACACTCAGTAAATATTGGTTGGGCCCTGACCGGATAGCTCAGTTTGTTAGGGCCTCCTTCTGATATGCCAAGGTCGGTTCGATCTACAATCAGGGCACATACAAGAAGCAACCAGTGAATAAGTGGAATAATGAGTCAAATCGATTTGTTTCTCTCTCTCTCTCTCTCTCAATTCAGCTAAAAATCCTTTTAAAATGTTGGGCCGTAGCCAGTTTGGGTCAGTGAATAGAGTGTGGGCGCTGGACTGAGGGTCCCAGGTTCGATTCCAGTCAAGGGCATGTACCTCAGTTACAGGCTCAATCCCTGGCCCCAGTCAGGGCGAGTGAGGGAGGCAACCAATCCATGTCTTTCTCACATCTTCCACTCTCTCTAGAAATCAATGAAAAAATATCAATGAGGATTAACAAAAATAAATAAATGTTAGTTGAAGAAATATTGTTTATGAGTTTACATTAGTAAGAGCAGCCATTCTAAAACTGCTTTTATGCCAGCAACCTGAAATAGCAGATTGAAAATACCACAATCAGTATACTCTTCAAAACCTACCCTTAAACAATTTCTATATGGGTGACTTTCATTTTCCTGTGATAAAACTCACAACATAGCAATAAGCCAATACATCCCAGGCTAATTTTTTTTTTAAGACAACTCCCACTGGTCAGCAGGAGGAACTACAGAACCCACTTTAATAAATGGATACCATTTCACCAATTCCATCTAGTGTTTAGAGAACCTCCTCCAGCCGTAAATCAGCTCTATGACCTAAGGACAGAGCAGGGAATTGTCAAAGTCCCTTTGCTGAGTAATTCCAGAAATGCCTAAAGCTCAACCGAGGAGGGATCTGACATTCAAAAGCTGGAATTTACAACCTCAAGGAAAAGCCCCAATTGGGCAAAACAAAACATTGGGCTGAAAGCCCCAGGAGACCTCTTCTGTCTTTGCTTACAAAAGTCTTCATATCTCCATAAAAGATGTTCTTCAACGAAGCAAATTAATCCACTAAAATTCAGCCTAAATTAAAACTATGACTGTAAATCTTTACCTTTCTCATGATTCTTTCTAAAGGAGATGATTATATAAACAAGCTGCTGTGGGTCTCTGCCTGAAGTGGCATTCTGCTGAGGACTTGACAGAAACTTTTGTCCCCATTGGTGAAAAGCTCAGGTCACTTTCTGTGACCTACAAGGTGGCATGAACTGCCTGGGTAAATACCCAGAAAGGTGAACACATTTTTAAGCATAGCAAAGTGTTTTGGAGCACAACCTCACTCAAGAATCTATCTTGGATTCATAATAAGGATGTATTTTTCCAAGACAAAACACAAGAATGATTTCCTTTCATCTGCAAACGTTGTTTAGATTTATTACTTTCATCAGATGAAACAATTAGATTTTGATCTTTTGGCCCATCTTTTTCTTTAGAGTAACATATCTTAGTATCAGAGTGCCACCTAATTAAATTGAGACTCTACCAATTATTGCTGAAAATCTATATAAACTGTTCTTACCCAGCCTACAAGAGCTGCTTATCCAAACTGCATTAAAATTAGGATAGATTCTTACTTGCCGGTTTGTCAAATTTTAATTTACACCAACATATAAGACACTCTATCTACAGAGTAAACTCAGATGTGGGGCAGGCACCGGTAGATTTTAAACAACTAAAAATTCCATGAGGCTAACCCTTGATTTAATAAACTGAAATGTTGGGTTATAGGGCGCTGTGCAATTAAACAAAGATTTATTGAACCATTTGTTCTCACACAGTCAGTTTTTCTTACCGAAAAATATCTTCTGCCAAACAATTGTACTCTCATTAAACTTGGCTCCTCACATATCTACTCATGGTCATATAGCTTTGGAAAACAGGTAGAAACTGTGTGTTTTAACTTTCATTAATGACCTATTTGAAGAAATAGGAAACTCGTTGATTTAGCTGATGTAGTCATCCGGAGAGAAAGTGTACTCCTTAACAGATGGGATTGGAATTCAAAAATGACCTTGCTAAATTATAGAAGCAGATAGACTTAGGCAGAAAGACACTCAGAATTATAAGCACAATAATTATTGTAGAGTAAAAATAGGGCAAAAAGTATGTCAGGAGAAAGGGACATACAAAGCAAAGGTGGGCTTTAAAGAGCCTGGAAGTTGTAGAACTGAAGCTAATTAAATAACAGACCAGTTAATAAAATAAAGGCCTGGCTGATTTGGCTCAATGGATAGAGCATCGGCCTGTGGACTGAAGGGTCATGGGCTCGATTCCAGTCAAGGGCACATGCCTGGGTTGCAGGCTCGATCCCCAGTTGGGGGCATGCAGGAGGCAGCCAATCAATGATTCTCACTCATCGTTGATGTTTCTATCTCTCCCTCTCCCTTCCTCTCTGAAATCAATAAAAACCTTAAAAAAATAAAAATAAAATAAAGGAATATTAAAGTAAGCACAATATGCACTACAAGTTTATGTCCATATGTGGAAGAAGAATTAAAAAGAGGTTGAAAAATCTCCATAAGATTCAGAGAACAAAATTTATCAGAATGAAAGTTTTACAAGAAGATTGTTTAAGAAAAGGAAAATATAATTTATTGGACACCTACTATATGCTAAGTAATGGAAATAAAAAGTATTTCCCATATGGTTTCAAGGAACTGTGGGTCTAATAAGAGAAATATAAGTAAGCAGACAATGGAATACATAAGTGTTTTGGTAGAAGATTGAGACTATATCCAGTGATAATCTTTAAGCATGAATAATAATATTATCCTATATAATAAAAGGCTAATATGCAAATTGACCAAACTGCTAAATGACCAGTCGCTATGATGTGCACTGACCACCAGGGGGCAGATGCTCAACACAGGAGCTGCCCCCTGGTGGTCAGTGCACTCCCACTGGGGGAGCGCTGCTCAGCCAGAAGCCGGGCGCAGGCAGAAGCTGGGCAGGGCTAAGTCAATCAGACATCCCCTGAGGCTCCCAGACTGTGAGAAGGCACAGGCCAGGCTGAGGGACCTCACCCTCCTCCCCTACCCCCCCCTCCAGTGCACAAATTTTGTGCACTGAGTCTGTAGTTAATAATAATTATGAAACTGAGGAATAGAAAGATAAGAATGTTGCCCAATTTGGTAAGTAGTAGAGGCAGAAATTAAACCCAAGTAATATGACACCAGAGGCATGCTCTTAACCTCTCTATACACTGGCTCCTGTCTAAGAGCACAAAAATTAAAGGTTGTAATGACAGTGAGTTAGCGACTATAGGTATCTGACATCCAAAACTCAAGCTTAGAATGCCAATTTCTACTGGACTTTATTTCATAAAGGCTAGCCACACTGCGACCTGAAATTAAAGAGGTCAATTCCACAGGCAACATGGGACTCCACGCTTTCCCTTGGTCTCAGACACATCCTTTTTCTTGGTACAGTATTAATTTGGGAGGAGAGAAGAAAAAGGACTTAAGAGAGCCAAGTAAAATAAGAATTTATCCTAAGAGTGTAAGTAGAAATGAAACTCCATCCTCAGGGCAGGCCTTCTTGGAAACCCACAGGAAGATAAAACCCATAGCCTCGTGGGAAGAACAGGAAGTGTGGAAGATCAGCCTGTGGGAGATGAACTAGCTGGGGAGTTCATATCCACACGGGCTCTAGGGACCCCCCACCCCTTCAGAGGCAGGAGTTGCTAGAGCCTCTGCCAGATGATTTGGCTCTTTGGGCTTCGTTTTTCTTGGTCCTCGTACTGCCAGCCCAAACAACTCACCCTCCCTTCCCTTAATTCTCTCCCTATCTCACAGTCGGTGCCAGCTCATAGGTTCTGCATCCTCATGATGTAGCATATTTGTGGGCCTGACTACCTCAAACCTTGGCTCTTTAGCTCTTGCTTATTCCCTCTTAAATTTCCTTCCAACTTCTTTACTGACGCAAGTGCTGATTGACCAAGCTGAACTCGCTCCCTATTTGAAGAGAGCTTTTCACACCAATTGATTGTATAGGCTGTAGGTTATCCTATTAAATGTCTGACATCTGCTTGAATTACTCATGTGTTTATAGTGATTTGTGAGTTTTTCAAGGATGAGGTGGGGTGTGAGGAGCAAGCAGGCTTACGTGGGTTAGAAGTTGGGTCGCTTTTGCTCAAGGAATGGTGTAAGACTATTCACACAGATGGGAATGGACATCTGTTGTTCTTTAGAAAGTGCTAAGCACATACATCCCATTTAGTCTCATACCAACCTTAAGAGGTATCATTGTCCCAATTTTCAGGTGATAGAAGTGGTTAAGCCGCTGTCTGAGACAGAGCTTAGATCTGAACCAAGTTTGCCTGACTCGAAAGGCCTTGCTTGTCCCATAATGATAAGAACACTGGAGGCACGATAAAAATTTTGACAATGTTCAGGGTAGAAAATCAATACAAAATATATATTCTCACATATTTAATTTCTTTGTTCCATAGAGAAGTTTAAGAAAATAATGAGTAGCTAATATCCTCATCTTGCTGAAACTAAATGTTGCTCGAAAGCAAATACTTGAACCAGATATAAAAATAAGCATTTGTGTAATGCTTTCTCTGGGCAAAACCCTTTCCACAATGTTCATGCACTACTTTAATCCTCACAACAACTCCATGTAGTAGATACTTTACTATCTCCATTTTACTGATGGGAAGACTGAGGCAGTGTGAGAAATACTTGCCTAAGGTTATCCAGCTGTAAGCAGCAGAGGCAGGAGGACTCAAATCCAGTCCACTTAGCTTCATTGTCCATTTGGGCTCTGTTCATCTGCTATTCTGCCGTCTTCTTGGGTATGTGTGGAAATACTTAGCTAGATGAACACATTTTAGCTGTCTTCTGAAGAAATGAGAGTTTTGTTTTTTTTAGGTTCAATTTTTGAAGTTTTACTACAATAAAAAAAGATGCATAAATCTATCATGTGTAATCGCCTGTCAAGATTTTTCAAAGCAGCTCTGTCTACCAATATTTGAATTATTGTTTAAGCCTTTATAGAATCTCTCTTCCATCTGCTTGAGATTGACATGTCACAAGAAAGTCTGTAAACAATAGCGTATCGAGCATTAATTGTATCATTTACTCTTGAAAAAACATGGTTCCTGAATATCAAAGTGTTCTCACTGTTGCTATAACAACTTCAGCTTACTATTGTGACTTCCTCTGTTGGAGGCGAATGCTTATGTTTACCAGAACTAAGGTTTGGGGTGTTTAGAAATATTATGTATCTGTAATGCATGTCACTTAGCCAATTCATTTATAAAGAAAAATAATGAGCAGCTGAGAGAAAATAATGAATGAAATTCCTCCAGAAATGAGCTCAGAGAAGTTCAGAGGAAAGCATGCTCTGAATGAAGCACTGACCGTGGCCATACATTACTCCTACATCAGAACACAGGCAGCATTTGAACCAAGACTCAGTTGCTCAGCACCCGTTGTAAACCCACCACCCAGAACAATGCCTGGCACAGCCACTCACTGAGTAAATGATAACTGGATGATGGAGTCCTCCCATTCAAGGTCACGGTCAGTCTTTGGTCTCTTTAGTTATCGTTGTGTCAAGTAGAACACATGGTGCTTGCCTTACCTAGGAAGTTAGGTTTTTGAGTCCTTGATTTTCCTGCATTGAAGTAATTAAACTCTATTTATTTACAAGTAATTAAACACTGCTGAACTATTAATATTCAAGGAAACAGAGACCAGAGTTCAGGAAAAGTGATAAATTGTTTAAATTATAGAGCTATTTTAATCATGATTGCTCCCTTCAAATATAAATGAGTCTGATCAGCAAGAGTACACGGAGCATGTCAGAGGCACCCATAAACCAAGTCTACTTGCAACTCAGAGACATTCTTCCTGTGAAAGAGAATTTTTCAAGGCTCTGTTAAGCATAGTCAAAAAAGCTTGTATCTTACCACACCCTTACTCTGACAGTTGACATGTCAGCAGACATTGGGGCAAGGGACAGATATCCACAAATTTCAGAGGAGGTCTTGCTCTGTGATCAATGGTGGGTCCTTCACAAACCACAGAGATAAAGGAGAAAAAGCAGGACCCAAAACTGTAGGCAGCAAGGCCTGCCAAACCCTATGGGTATGAACTGATAGGAAAGAACCAACCAGCATTGCTACTGCATTGCAAACCCTCCTATCTCACACATACTGTGATTGAGGGCAGGTGCAGGGCACACCTGTCAGCATTTTATTTTTTGCCCTTCCTCTTCCTCCTACATCTCTCTCTTCACTGTCAGCTCCCTTACCCCTCCTCACCCCCATATCCAGTAAAACACATAAAACTAGGGCAAATGATTGAAAGAAATTGTGTGTGTGTGTGTGTGTGTGTGTGTGTGTGTGTGTGTGTGTGTGGTATCATATAAGAGGTCCTATTTAAATACAAAATCAGAACAGTTTAGGATATTTGGAGGTCATGAGAACAATATTGGAAAAATGGGGTGGGACCAAAGAAATACACTAGTCAAACATCTTCATGAATCTCTTGGAAGAAAAATTTGGTAACTGGAAAAATTACTTTTGGAATATTTAGAACATGATTCTAAGATGCCATAAGTGTATGAGGCATCATAGATTTAATAGTAGCTTTTCAGGAGGAAAAAGCCCCACAAATTAATTGTGCAAGTATTCACTTTTAATAACTGACAATAGCATCCTTATATCCATATACTTTTAGACTAATTTTCATCTTCAGGGTTACAGGCAAAGGTTGAGTCAAAGTTCCGTTGTATATGTTTTTTAAAGAATCTTTGGGTTCACTTTCTCCCCTGACAGATATGCCCGGCATCGTGGTGACAGCTGTTTCTTATAACCCTTGCTCATCGTTTTGGTTTCTTTAGCTCTTGAAGACTGACAGTATAATTCAGAGGGATATTGAAAAATGTTAGCATTTCTTCTGAATTTCCTATTTGGTTAAACTAATAGTTTCATATTTTTCCTTCATTAAATTACACATCACTGGGAGTTAAACAGCTTTTCTTGAAAGTCAGGCTGAAGCTTTTGACAGATATGTTACTCATGAATGTTGAGCTTCTTCACGGCCCATCTTGGCATGGTGTCACCTTCAAGGGAAAAACCAATCTTAATGTCCAGGAATAATCCAAAAGCAATTTAAATCTTTAGTGCAAATCTTTTAAAAATGTCAGAAGAGACATTTACTTATATCACATAGAAAAACACATTCAAAAATTTTTTTCTCCATCTAGCTCAGTCATTCCAACCTCTCTGCTCCCCACCAAACAGAAAAACAACAAAAACAACTCCTAAAACTCTGCTAAAAGCCCATCCGCTACAGGCTGTTCTCCTCTCTCTTCTCTTCCCTCCTGCTTTCTGAATCTCGTTCTCTTTTCCATAAGAAACCTCTGCCTTGCCCAGTGTGAACTAGCCATGCCGGCCTTCTTCCTCTCACTCATGACCCAATTGTCAGACAAAAAAAACAGAAATGAGAGGGGTCCGGAGATTTCTTCATGGCAGCAAAGGAAAGTCAATGGCTTATACTGTCTTGTCAAAGGTGGATATTCAGTGCTTGAATAATGTTTCTTCCAATACTTAAGTTGAATCATCTTGTCTCTGCAGTACGTGGCAATTTCTTCTGCCTGCCAGGTGTCAATCAATCCTCTGTGTGCAAACTAACATGAAAGCATTTGAAGCAACAATCAACAAACCTAAGTTTAACTAGAGTTTAATATTAATTACTCAATGGTTAGTTTTTTATATTTTATATATTTGCAGATAATAACTACATCAAAACTTATTGATCTACATGCAACTGGCAATGTTATCTTACCCCCGGTTGTAAGAAGCATCTTAATTTCACAATGGTTACTGAATTAAGGAAAAATAGTATTTGGGGTCCCTTAAGGCCCCTGTGGGTTATCTATAATATTAAAAGGAAGTTAGTTATTAAGGAACTGAGTTCATTTTTTTTTTTTACATTTTGTCTAAAAAGCATAAGTTAGTGTGTTTCTAATTAGGTTAATAAAGAAGCTAATTCTAAACAAATTTGAGTTTTTCCCCATTTAGAAAATTAAGGTATAATTTATACACAGTATTACTCACCCGTTCGGTGTATAATCTTTGACAAACACATACAGTCATGTGTTTCAAAATATAAAACAATCTCTATAATTTGCCTTTTCCAGAGTGTCATATAAATGGAATCATACATTATGCTTTTTAAGTAGGGCTCTCTTCAGTTATCATTGGGCATTTGCATTTCATCCACGTTGTTGAGTGCATCCGTAATTCATTCCCTTTTATTCCTGAGTAGTCATATCCCAATGTAATGCACCACCAGTGAGGAACATTTGAGTTGAGTAACTTTGTGTTGTGTTTTCTGAGAGAAGAGAGCTCCATGTTATCTAGACCATAATTTTTAGACCCTAGTTATCAGTCCAAATGTCCCCAAATAGGTTTTAGCTGGCCTAATGTAATTTTAAATAGCTACTTTCCATATTTCTGATTTGTTCCCTAGCTTTTAATGACTATTCTTTTGGTAGGGCTGTGAAGTGGAACAAAGTAAATAGAGAAAAGTATGGAATTTAGAAATTTAATGACCTGACTTCAAATTTAATATTGAGCAGGTTATTTAATCTCTAACCCTCAGTTTCCTGGCTGTAAAAAGGAGATAAGCACATCCATTCACAGTCTTATGATGATGGAATGAGGTAATATATCAGAAGGAATCAAGCAGAGTGCCTGGAACATAGAAAATACTTGATAACATTTGCTTCCATTCACACCTGTGCTCTCAATCTGATTGTGTTGTTATTCTGAGATATTTACTTATGAATATTTTTTCATTTTTTTATGTTTGTTTGGATCCCCCACCCCTACCCCACACCCCACCCCTGCTTCTTTGTCAGTTTCTCTTTCTCTTCCTTTCTTTGAAGCATGGGGTCAGTCGTCCGTAAGGAAGATAAGTGGCAGAGCAGAGCATTCATGCCTCTTATAAGCCTTTCTTACATTTGTTTCACTAACAGCCACAGACTGGGTGTCTTAGGGGGAAAATATAAAGAAGGCTCTTCCCCCTGTTAGATATCACCATCCAGATATCTTCCTGGAGGTGAAGGAGTAGCAGGCGGAGTGAAGGATTGTATAGAGGAGGCTGGGATGAGAGAGAGAAATACATCCCAACAAGGCCACCGGGATGGTGGCTAAATCCCACAGAGGAAGACCCCCGAGGGGAAAAGGAGCAGGGATCACATCTTGAAAAATAGGACTCTCAGCAGCCTTACCAAAAAATTTCTGTGCTCCAAGCATGAGCCAGGATGCCATCTGGACCTGATGAGGCCGTACGAACTGATGAGAGACATCTTGGGAGATCTGAGTACTAAGTTAGTTCCAAGAAACTCAGCACACCCCCAGGAACCAAGTGTGTAGGGCAGGAGCCCAGCATAGACCTGAAGTTGTCTTCCCCTTTTCTGCCAATCTAATAGAAAAGACGCTCAGAGCCAGAAACTGAGTAAGAGGCTATAAAGAGAATTTTATGTTAGGCACACCTGAGCTTGTAAACTCACTATGGTTGTAATTACAAAGATAGAACACAGGCATAATTTTTCCCTTTTATGTTGTTTCACAGGTTTATCAAAACTACGTAAATGAAGGTTCAAAGTGGCTAGGAGGCGCATAGGTGTATATCATCAGGTAAAGTGGTCATAAACAAGGCCAATATCTATAAGGAATGATAAAATCCTTATAATCCTAAATTAGTATCTCTAAATAATCATTTTTTTAATGAAAATGCATTACTAAATTACGTTGCCTTAGTCCTTTTAAAAAGGAGCACATTGGAGAAATATTGCATTTTTTATAACAGTCTCTGTTTAGCCCAGGCAAACACATTGAAAGTAAGACATTTTACCTTGCATATAATGAATTGCTTCCCTGAATATTTGCGGTCATTTTTACTCACTATTTACTCATTCATTTGTTCGTTCACTCACTCACCAAGGGCCTAACAGGTCCCAGACACTATGGTCAACACATTAACATCATCCAGACATGTGCAAAGTCTTTAAGTACTCTAATCTGACCCTTCCTTTATTCTTGACATGTATTGACCTCCATTTTCTGAGGATAAAAATCAGGCCCAGGGAACATGCCTAAGTCCCTGACAGAGTTCAAGGGTTCAGCCTCCTTTCATTAGGAGAAAAGAATTCTAAATGGTGAGAGCCTCACTGTTAACCTACAGTGAATTCCCAGAATCCTACTAAAGGCACTTTAAAAAATAGAGTTTCTGCAATAATGGGAAGACATACGAACACTGTCATCCTACCTATATTACGAGGAGCCCCTGTAATAGCACAGGCTGACAAGTCTGTTTAGATAAATTAAGAACCACCTTGAAATAAAACTGATATTTCAGACATTTGAAAAGAAAAATGCTACACATATTTGGTGATTGTTTTCTCTAAATTAAAGACATCTCCTACTTACAGGCATCATGAATGATTAGAATAAGAAATTTAAAATAAATTTAAAATATCTAAAGAAGAGTCCTTATTTTGAACCTGAAAATATATTTAGGAAGACATTTGCACAATTTCAATCTTGTCCTTTTTTTTTTTTTTTTTTTTTTTTTTTTTTTTTACCAATTCAAGCTAACCCTGAAGTTCTTATGCCTTTGTTAATAACTTTGCCTAGAAAAGTCAGGTCTGAAATATCTGTTGTTCATTGCCAAGTTGTAATCATTTATGTAGTAAATCTCCTAGCTGGAAGTAACAGGAACAAAGAGAATGCTAATTTTACAAAAAGTGATCTACCTGGGAATTGGCAAATACAATTTGGCAATTTTAGTTCAAGAGTAAAAATTGTAAGACCTGAAAATTAGCACAAGAATGTTGAGAAGTAGCTGAAAAAGAGCTTAGACACGTGGGACACACCTCAAGGTTGGGATCACTTATTTATTATACTGCCCCTTTCCCCTTAGCACAGAAAGCAATTTCTCTCTCCTACTCATGGCCACTCGCAAGCATTAATCTAAGTAGATGCTGGGATAGATCTTACTGGTAAAACAATCACAGAAGCAATATAATGATGTAACTTACTCCATTCTGCCATAAGGCCAGGGAAAATAGGATCTGATGTATGGAAATTGAGCCATGTGACTCTTGGTCTCAGATTCCTCATCTATGAATTGAGAATGTTGAAACTGATCTCATCTAAACTCTATTCTTGTAGTCAAGCAAATCATTGCTATATTAGGGCATAATCATCACATATGATGAAGTGAACCTGCCTGGATTTATGAAGTTCGCTGAAATTCAGGATTCTTCTATTCAGTAGTTTTATTCTCCTGGACTCTTCTGTCCCCTTAGCTACATAATCATGTCTCAGCCCAGGATGTCCAATACTAGATAAGGGTACCTGAAATAAGTAACTTTAAGAAATGAATATTGTGACTCTGAGAAAGTCCAAGGAAACTATTTATAAAAATGTTCTATTACATTACATATAATTCAACAATTATATGTATTTCAGGAATAAAAGGACCTTGACTTCATTGGAAAAAATGTCAGGAAAATAAATCAGTTGTATTGATTTATATAGGTAGAAAACTATAAATATATTGATGATACATATAGTCATATGTATACATTGAAAACATATAGATTATATGGTGTCATGCATTTTTATGATGATGAAAAACATATAACATACAATTTTCCATCTTTTTTTCATTACAAACTTGTTGTAATTAATATTTATAGAACGTTCTACCTGACAACAGCAGAATACCAAGACAATATCAAGTTAAACTCTCTTGATAGGTAGAGATAGGGCAATTAAACAAGGAAATAAAACACAAGATATTTAGGTTG
>NW_006293001.1:1882955-1886490 GCF_000327345.1 Myotis davidii | reverse complement strand
GCTGATCAATGTTTCTCTCTCATCGATGTTTCTAACTCTCTATCCCTCTCCCTTCCTCTCTGTAAAAATCAATAAAATATATTAAAAACAGAATCAATTGTATTTCTATGCTCTGGCAATGAAAAATTAAAAAATGAAATTAAGTAAACAATTGCATTTATAATGGCATAAAATAGAATGAAATACTTCGGGATAAATTTAACAAAGAAGTGTAAAATTTATACTCTAAAAGCCACAAAATTTTGTTGAGAGATATCAAAGATCTAGGTGAATAGAAAGAAATTACAAGTTCATGGATTGGAAGACTACATATTGTTAAAATGGCAATACTTCCCAAATAGATATCTAGATTTAATGCAATTAATATCAAAATTCCAACTGGGTTTTTACAGGTATTGATAAGCTAATCTTAAAATTCATTTGGAAACTCAAGGGACCTCCAATAGCCAAAACAATCTAGAAAAATATGAAAAAAGTTGGATAACCCCGATTTCAAATTTTAATGCAAATCTACAGTAACCAAAACTGTAGCTCTAGCAGAACAACAGTCAGTTGATGTTCAACAATGGTGCCAAGACAATTCAATGGTGAAAGAATAGCCTTTTCAACAAATGGTCTTGAGACGACTGGATAGTAACATACAATAAAGTTAACCCCCTTCATCATATCACATATAAAAAGTAATTAAAAATGATCACCCCCTAAACACTCCCCTGACAGCCTGATTAATGCCTAACTGCTCTGCTCCCCTGTCGGCCCAGTAGCCCCCAACTGCCCTCCCCTGCCGGCCTGGTCACCCCCATCTGCCCTCCCCTGCCGGCCCAGTTGCCCCTAACTACCCTCCTCTACTGGCCTGATCGCCCACAACTGCCCTCCCCGGCTGGCCATCTTGTTGCTGTGGGCACCACCATCTTTGAGGGCATGGGAGTCATTTAGCATATTCCCTCCTTGTTGGCTGTGGGCTCCACCATATTTGTGATGGCATGAGGGTCAACTAGCATATTCCCTCTTTATTAGATAGGATGACAAATAAACGAAGAAAGAGACGGTTATAACAAATGTTCTAATAAGGGTGTGCGGGTCAGTGATCCAGGTAGGCTTCCTGGAGTTAATCCCATCCCCCGAGGCAGGGAATGTACTTCACACTCTCTCCAAAAGCAACAGAACCAGATCAAGAAGAAAAAAAAATGATAGATTATGCCTCCAGATACTCCTAGTAGCAGACAGCCTCGCCCAATCACTTCAAATAAATTATGATGCAACCAACCTTCAGAGATCTAAAGCATTTTATTCTGGCTGACTCTTTCTCCCTCATCCTTCCTGGTTAACCCTTTTCTTTTATGGATTTCCCCTCTCTCTTCTTTATCCTAGTTGGCAATGCATGCTGGCCCCTCTGGGTAAAACATTCTGTTATTAGTTCTCATTTCTCCATCTTTTCTTCTCTTCATAGAAACTGCTCGTATGACTTCCCCATGCCTGCTATTGGACAGCTGATACCCGCAGTGAAAACCTGCCCTGGCGTGATAAATACCATTTTCATCTGCTTGGCACTGGGTTATACACAGGGAAGTGCAGGGAAAGCTACTAAAAGGCACTAGTTTAACAAGCAATGATGAGAGAACAAGAGACATTGCAAATTGGATAAATGTATTCAGAGAGGGAGAGAAGAGGCTCAATGTGTGATATATTGTGAAAGATGTAGGTTTTTAAAAATGGACCAATTTAAATGAAGAATGTAATAAATTGCTTAGACTTTGTAACTGACATCTCTTAAAAACACATAAAAACAAAAAAATGTTTTGAACTTTCTACTAAAAATCTTAAATCATAACAATATTATTTCATTGATCTCCACTTTAAAAATTGGCACTAAAAGTCCTACCTTAAAAGATCCTGTTCAAATAAGTTAAACAAATGCAGACAAATATTGCATAATCTCACTTATATGTGGAATCTGAAAAAATGGAACTCATAAAAAGAATAGATTAGGGTCGGGGGGACAGGGAATGGGTAAAGGTGATCAGAGTGTACAAAACAAACTTGTAATTATAAGATTAATAAATTCTGGGCATCTAATGTACAGCATTGTGACTATAGTTAAGAAGACTGTATTGTATTTTTGGAAGTTGCTAAGATGTAGGTTTTAAAGTTTTCACCACACACACATATATGGCAGTGGATGTGTTACCTAATCTTACAGTAATTATTTCTCAATATATATGTAACAAGAGGCCCAGTGCATGAAAATTCATGCACTCAGGGGGTGGGTCCCTCAGCCTTGCTTTGTGCCCTCTCGCAGCCCAGGAGACCGCAGGGTATGTCTGACTGTCTGCCCTCCCTCTGCGGGAGGCAACTAGGCAGGCTGATCAGGGGACGGTGCTGGCCGGTGAGTGGCTGGCCCCACACCCCAACTGCTGCAGCCACTGCCGCCACCACCCGTGGCCTCCTTCTGTGGAAGGCGACCCAGTGGGGCAATCAGGGGACTACACCACCACTGGTAGCCACTGCCACCCCCATCTCCAACCTCTCCCTCTGTTGGTTGGCATGCACCTTGGCTGACCTGGCACCACCTGCTCGCTGGCCCCGCCCCCTACCGACCGACCATTCATTCGACTGTTCAGTTGATTTGCATATTACACTTTTATTATATAGGATATCGAATCATCAGATTGTACAGTAAGTAGTACCTCTTATCCATGGTTTCTTTTTCTGTGGTTTCAGTTACCTGCAATCAATTGTGGTCTAAAATTATTAAATGAAAAATTCCAGTAATACAATTCATAAATTTTAAATTGTGCATCATTCCTCTCTGTTCCCCTTGGAAGATGAATCCCCCCTTTGTCCAGCATATCCTCACTGTACACATTCCTGGCCAGTTAGTAACTTAGTAGCCATCTCTGTTATCAGATCAACTGTCACAGTATCATAGTGCTTGTGTTCAAGTAACCCTTATTTTACTTAGTAATGGCCCCAGAACTCAGGAGAAGTGATGCTGGCAATTTGGATATGCCAAAGCGAAGCCATAATGTGTTTCCTTTGAGTGAAAAGGTGAACGTTCCTAACTTCATAAGGAAAGAAAAAAATCATATGCTGATGTTGCTAAGATCTATGGTAAGAACAAACCTTCTATCTGTAAAATTGTGAAAAAGAATAAATAAATTCATGCTAGTTTTGCCGTTGCACCTCAGACTGCAGAAGTTACAGTCACAGTGTATGATAAGTTAGGGTGGAAAAGGAATTACATTTGTGGGTAGAAGACATGAACAGAAAACATGTTCCTATTGACGGCAGTGTGGTGCTCCAGGAAGCATCAAGCCTATAGGAAGACTTTAGCAAGCGATCCCCTAAAACTAGTGACACCAAGTCATTTTGGCAAGTAAGGGATGGTTCAGGACTGAAAAAAAAAATTACTGGAGAGAGAGAGAGATCATATTCACATCCCTTTTATTTCAGTATTGTTATAATTGTTCTATTTTATTATTAGTTATTGTTGTTAATCTCTTGCTGCATCTAATTTTATAAATTGAACTTTATC
>NW_006293001.1:1873830-1881788 GCF_000327345.1 Myotis davidii | reverse complement strand
TCCGGCCCCGCCCCCTGCCACTCAGCACTTGCATATGCAAATTAACCCACCATCTTTGTGGATTAATTTTCATACTCACTCCTGATTGGGTGGCGGGCGTCATAAAGGTATGGTCAGATTGCATGTTTCTCTTTTATTAGTGTAGATGTATATACAGGATTTGGTACTTTCTATAGTTTCAGGTATCCACTGGGGTTCATGGAACATATCCCTTGTGGATAAGGGAGGACCATTGTACATCTTAAACTTTCACAACGTTACATGTTAACTACATTGCAATAAAGCTGGGGGGAAGGGGAGACCATGCTATCAGAATAATTTTTTTGTCTCCTATGTCTGTACCGATTGGTGCCCTCTTTCTGTAAGACCTGGGGTCTATTCTGAGCCACACCACCGTGTAGATGCCCTGACTGGGAGGCAGGAATGGTGTTCTAACACATTCTGCAGTTGCCTGTTTGCCTGCCGACATTGACTCTAGAAAATGTCTGGGTCAATGATACCCGACTCCTGGATGTCAATTTGGATACACTGAACACAGGCTTGAAGGATAGACCCAGAGATGCAAAGCAGGAGCCAGGGCAGGAGCCCCCTGAGTAGTCTCAGCTCTCCTCTGGGTGGGAGGACCTCAGACCCTGCCAGACCACCCAGCACTGCACAGCCCTCCACACCTCGCCCCTAACCTGGGTCTGAACTACCACACAGGGCAAGGGTCACGGCTTCCCAGTCACACCCGCATTCTCTGATTTGCAATATTACCCACAGCCTCTGTCTTGTCATTCAATTCAGAGAAAGCCTTTCAACAAGGCCACAGAGGTCACAGAGATGACTTGAAGCTCTGGGGAAGGCAGAGTTTCCCATTTCCTGACTTAACATCTGCCACTCAGTTTGAGGTACCCTTTCTTCCTCTTAGCTTGAAAGAAGAAAAATTATTGAATAGCCTGGGGCTAACGGTAGTGAAAAATCTCATTACATCTTCTCTGCTATCTTCTCTCAGAATGCATTTGTAGTCAATATTCTTGCAACAAATCATTTTTAATTTGAAAGTTACACTCTCCCATAAAATGTACACAAATATTAGGAGGCTAGGAAGGGAATTGCGATGCTAAGCATATTGTAAATACAAGAACTGTTTCCCTAATGCAAGAGGAATAAATTATCAATTTATCTTCATGGCTGTCTCATCTGGTTATAAATGATAGCAGAGCTTTAACTAAGTATAAATATTGAAGTTCATTAAACTACTAAGATTTTCCCCCAAAATAAAAACAAAACAGTGGAAAGCTGGGACTTCTGTCACATCTCAGTAAATATAAATAGGGAACAAATTGGTTTAAATTAAACAAAATGATATTTAAATGCTGCTGCAAAGTTGATTTAAAAATATAAAGTAAATCTAACAACTTGAATAAAAATGAAAATGACCTTTGACTTTTTTCTACTTTAATGCCATTAGGAATATAAATAGTTATTTTCTTGGAAATAATTGCTAAGCTTCTATGGAGTTTAATTCTGCTAAATATTAACATTCATATGCCACTTTCATAGCCTAAATTAAAAAGAATGAAAGTTATTTGGATGCATATATGTGTGCTTAGAAAAACCAGTCTGAAAAATACCCCACAAGGGAGTTTGGATAAAAGGGGTTCAGTGTCTTACATTTCTGAATATGGGTGTGAGTGTAAGTATGTCCATTTATGTGAGGGGTAGGTGCATATAAACAACAAAACATTTTTATTTTTTATTCTTCTGTATAGTTTGAACATTTTAAATTAAACATGCATCACTACATAAATGAAAAGAATGATCTAATATGTCTGCAAATCATTTTAGAATTTAGAAGTGAGAAGAGACCCCAGTGATTTTCTCTTCTTCCCCCTATTGGGCAACTGAGATCCAGAGACGCCCACTGTCTCTCATGCAAGCACAGGGCAGAACTCAGGTGGCCACTTCATGGCTCAAGTTCCTCGTGGCATCCTTTTAAAAACAAATTTCTACTTGACATTTAACATTTTTAATAAAAAGAAAAGTGTAAAATCCATATGAAAGAAAATCAAATGCACACTTGCTACAATAAGTTATAGATCCTTTGCCTTCAAGTAAACATGCCAGTGACCAAGCTTTTATGGAAGCAACAAAACTCAATTCTGAGAGACCCACACTTTAATTTACTTCCAGCATCTTAAACATGCTCCATGTGAATACAAAGTAGGAGGCTGAGAAGGACCCTGGAGGAAGAACCTCAGTGATAGCTGGCAGATCTCAGGTGAGTGGTGACCACGCTGGCTCTCAGATTTCTTGTCAATAAAAGGATTGGACTAGAAAATGCGAGGTGGGTTATTTACCCTAGGCCTCTATGGAAGGCTGTAAAATCAACCAGCAAGTATCAATTACAGTTGAGGGAGAAAAACTGAAGGATCAGAGACAGAAAAGCAGTCCTAGGTGTCAAGTATGAGGGATGAGTCAAGGCTATAAACAGGCAGACAAGTCACAGGGTCATGAAACGGATGGAGGGAACAGCTTTGGGAGCGAGAACAAGAGCCTTGATTTTGTGTGGCCCTGGCTTCATACCTACGCAGCACAGAGGGCTCATAATATTCTTACCAATTTGCACGTCCTCCTTGAAATCTCTGGCCAATGTCAACTGTAACAAAGTTTCCAAGTAAAAGTAGAAAACACTGACCTTAGGCTCCATTGATTCACACATCAAAAATGCTGCCCTGGTCTTTGATCACTTTATGTGTGGCTTATGTAACATTTCCTATATAACATTCTTTGTCTTTCCCAATTGGGTTATAAGCAAATTATGAATAAAGGCTGTATTTTACACTGTGCAACTATCAGGGTACCTAGTGAAGCTATTTCAGGCTAGGCACTTAGTTATTTCTTTATAAATTGCCAAATAAATGAATAAAATAAAGACTATTGCAAGTTATTTAATTACTCACTCATCCAAAATCCAATTACACATTTATCGAGCACCTACTTTATGTCAACTATTGGCTTAGATGCAGAAGATAAAGAAATAAGCCAGGAAAGAAAATTCCTTCTCCCAAGCACACAGTCAAGCAAACATGTCACTATGTCACATGACCAGTGCCATATCTGGAAGCTGTAGGATCAGAAAACAAAGAGTGCCAGTCTCTTCCTGGAGTGGCCAGATGGAGTTGTTGGGAAGGCTTCACCGAGGAGGTAACATCCCCCTCACCCCCGAGTTTTGTGGGGTAATCAGGAGTTTTCCAGGAGGACAAGGAATGAAGGGAATTGCATGGTGTAGAAGTATGTGATACAACTCATTAAGCAAGTCTCCATTCCAAAATTCCTGTGGTTAAAGTGGTGAAAAATGAAGCTGAAAAATAAACAGCCAGACTCAGAAGGGCCTTAAATGCCTTAATAAGAAGTTAATCATCATCTCACAGGGCAGTGATTCCTAGACTTTTAGATTTTACAGACCAGTAAATTTCAAAGACATCTTTAAATGACCAAGTTTTTATTTTATTTGAGTCATTTATTCACCAACTTACATTTGCAAATACTGGCATTTCATAAATAAGAGGACCAGTTTTAAATGCCCAAAAGTAGAAAGAATATAATCTCAGGGAAAAAAAATGTTATTTCACTGAGTAAATTTATGCTTTAAAAATTTCTATAATTTTCTTTCTTTTCCTTTAACTTTGATACATTAAATATTTTGCCACAGATTGGTGCTCATTTCATGAGCTTGAATCTTAGGTCTCTAAATATAGCCAATGAGAAACTTATGAAAATTTTTAAAGAAGAGCATTATTCAAACGTCTTTTTTTTCTAAATAAAAATAATTCTTGCATTCCATTTAGACCATTAGCTATGTGTTCCATAAACATTTTCCTATTTCATATTATTGCTTTTTTATTGTTTTAGCAATATGGGGACCAGGATGTCAAAGGGGCATTAAGCGTGTGGTGATAGCTATATTGGGGACAGCAAACCCTAGGGAGATCATGCATGGCTTCAGGTTCCACATTTGCTGCTCAATTTCCACACTGAATCACAGTAAGGCAGTTCAGGAAGTCACATCAGCTTCCTCAGACAATGCTATACTTCAGCCGTTCTGAAAATTACTTGAAAATATAAAATTAAAATAACTTTTAGCCTTAAATATGAATCATTATACTCATAGGTCAACTTGATTTGTTCCTTGGTTTGTTCATATATGCTCTGTTAATTCCACAGAGGAGCCCAAGTGGCCATACTTCAAGGGGTCTTGCATTTTTATGATTAATGGTGACATATAACCCCAAATCAAAGAAACTCTAAATGATGGATGAAATTCTAAAGCTTTACAAGTTCAGTCCACTTGGAATTCGTGTCAAAATGCACAGAGGCATAGCCCAGGCTCATGCTGAAGCTGCTAAATTGGGCACTAAATCTCTTGAGGGTTCAGCACATGAAATCTCTGGTATTTCCTGCTTTTAATTTGTCTAGGAATACTTCAAGGATAGCTTTTCTTATCATATTTCAGAATATGCCCTTGTAAAATGGAGACACATAGAAGAATCTTGGTTTGTGTTAATAAGGTTGTTTCAAAGCTGACTCCAGATTAATTGTTATATTATGAAGACCAATTCATGTGTCCCTTAACAATTCATGTATTCCCAAAGGGAAAATGGAGAATGCTTCACAAATAGCAAGAAACTATTTGGTAAGGCAATAAAAACATATTCTTAAAAAGAAAAGAAAACGACTTAAAAATCCAAAGTTGTAGCATATAGCAGGAATCATAGAGATAGAAACGCTAGTTTCAGTTGGAAGAACTGAGAAATTAATTCTCACTGTCATCAAGCTCTTTATCTTCAGCTTACATGCTTTAAAAAAATTCCTTCCCTGCTCCCATGTTCCTTTTTGTACTTGGATAGCTAAAATGTCAAAATTCATTGACCTTGCAATTCCTACCTGGTGCCCCAAAGTAGTATGTGCACATTTTTCTTAGGCCAGTGGTTTTGAAAGGAAGCATCAGTGGTCTGGAAACATTCAAGGAGGGACACAAGATGAGAATGCACAGTAACGAATTTCAGCATTCATATTGATAATATGCTTGACTAATTAATAAGCCTGCACCCCCATTTTTTAAAAAACTCTCTTGGGAGATAGCCTGGGATTTGGCAAACACATTCTGTTCTTTCAATATGTCACTGGTACGCAGACGAACTTTGCTTACAAATTTTTTCCATCTATCCTCTCTAATCTTAGAAAAGTTTTAAAAGCCAAAGTGTGTTCTATGGATGCAACGACTGTTTTTTATTTTTAGGGAAATTTCATCTTTTTGTAATCACTGCTCCCCTAAATCAATATCTTTTATTCATGAAACTAAATGCAGTGATTATTTTTTATGTTCTCATTTTTATCCCAATAATTCTTTGACACTTTTACCCCATATCAATCAGTTCTATAGGAAGATATTTACTTTGGTTTGGGGAATCTAATGGATCAGAATACACTGGCCAAACTAAGTGACTACTTCTCTTCTCAGACTAAGATCTATTTACATAATTTAGCATAGTGGTTAAAGGGAAACACTGCCAATCACATATGGAATCTCATTATATTTTTTTGTCAAGTAATAAGGCTTTACTGACTCAAGAAGACCCTAGAATGCTTTTCAACTTTTACAAACAGAATTCTGTTTTGGGATTAGAGCAAGGTATGGACACACACACACACGTACACATACACACTAAATTTTTTATGAAAGAATTGTACTTTTATTTAGTCAAGTATGCTTTCTATTTGTATAATGCAAAGTCATATCACCCTATCTTCATCAGTTTTCTCTCCTATTCAACAAAGATTATACCTATAGTTTCCATTTTTCCCCAACTTAATTTATATTAAAGACTGGAAGTTGCCCAGGGCATGATAAATCTCATTTTTATGGCCATTTCTCATACTCAAAAAAACTTGCCGAGCACATCAACCTTCTGAGCTTGGCCCTCCAGCACCTTTGTTCTTTAGGCTTGAACCATACAATATTATAACAGGTTACTAGAAGCTAGACCTTGTCTTTAGTTAATTTATTAGCTGTTCTATAGAAAACTTATGACAACCTCTTGTTGGCAAAGAGTAAGTTGCCCAGGAAAATAAAGATCTACTGGACTTCAGATGCGAGCAGTTTCATGCTTTGAAGAACCTGAAGCTTACACAATTTGGAGGGACACTTTTAGGAAACAGAGTATAAAATTACAAACACAAAATTAGGTACAAATTAGGTACACTTTAGAATGAGAAAAACAATCACAAGAAATTTGGGAAGTCTTGGAGATGATTTCTAAGATCTCTTGCCAGAAATGTTTACACGAAATGCTTCCAGATTGTTATCTGTCTTCCTCTTCCACATCTAACACATCCTCTATGGCAGTGGTTCTCAACCTTCCTAATGCCGTGACCCTTTAATACAGTTCCTGATGTGGTGACCCCCAACCATAACATTATTTTCATTGATACTTCATAACTATAATTTTGCTACTGTTAAGGATCGTAATGCAAATATCTGATATGCAGGATGTATTTTCATTGTTACAAATTGAACATAATTAAAGCATAGTGATTAATCACAAAAACAATATGTAATTATATATGTGTTTTCCGATGGTCTTAGGCGACCCCTGTGAAAGGGTCGTTCTACCCCCAAAGAGGTCGCGACCCACAGGTTGAGAACCGTTGCTCTATGGGCTCCTGCAAGTGAGGGCCCTTCATTTTCATATGAGGAAATCTTCAAGAATAGTAAGATTGTTTGCAGTTCTTCCTGACTTTTGCCCCTTTGAATTTGGGGATGGGCCAAACTACTTGCACTGAGAACATTGACCATTGATGCCTCTTCAGAATGTTATGAGAAGACTGCCCACTGTGAAGAAATGATGGTAGGAAAGCTTACCTCCCTAGGCACTTAACGATTATCGAACAGGTAAAACAGAGACAAATTTTGGCTTCTCTGCCCATGTGATAACCATTTTTTGTTGCTTTTGTGGCCACCCTTCATGTTAGATAGATTATAAAATCAGCAATTTCCTTACCCCTAGTATGATTTTCATATGAGAGTTTAGTGGTGATTTTGAAAAAACAAACTGGCCTTACTATGCAAATATTGCCACAGAGAACCTCAATGATTCTAAAACCTAAAATCAACCATTCTGCAAGCAAAGTTATATATTTTTTTATGATTCTCCCCAACTTGTCACTGGCTTATAGCTACTTATTTCTACATAGCCAATCTCTCCATTTAGTTACTATGGAATACATTTTGCAAAAGATTTATTTCAGAAGATAAACTTAAGTGACAATCCAGACATGTTTTAAAATAAGACCTCACTGCTGCTAGATATAAAAACCCAGGTTGGACTATGTTCTTAGCCTAGAACTTCCAAACCTTTAAAAGTCTGTAACTCTTTAAAATTATGTTTAAAATTTGATGTGTACGTGCATTTTTCTGTTGGAAAGCCCACAGTTTTAATCAGACTTGCCATTTGCTTCACCTAAAAGAAAATTAAAGAAAGCCTATCGCTGGAGGATTGCCTGAATGATGCATGACCCATTATTTGTCTAAATACTCTAATTGTTTTTGCTAAAATGCACTTCAGATGAGACCATTAGTTATTAGAACAATCCAGACATGTTTGCTGCTGTAAGGATGCTGACAAGGACATTGTTGATTATGTTATGCTGTCTCTTTTATAAGGAAGGAGGTTTGCAGAGAGATACCTGTCTTTTCTTGCTATCAAACTTCATTTTATTCTTCTGAGTAAGCTTGTTTATTTTCCTCTTCTAGACAGACAACTGACCCCATTTCCTTCTTCCTATCATCTTTTAAACATCTTAGAAACAAATAGATAGCCTGCCCACAGACTGTATATAACTTCATAGTATGTATTTTTATATTAAATACTAGAGGCCCGGTGCACAAAAATTTGTACACTGCCGGGGGGGGT
>NW_006293001.1:1863231-1873023 GCF_000327345.1 Myotis davidii | reverse complement strand
CATTGAAGCAAACAAGCCTCCTGTTCATGTCAGTAGCCTGGCTGCCAGCCGCGATCTTGGCTGGCAGTTAATTTGCATTTCGCCCTGATTAGCCAATGGGAAGGGTAGCGGATGTACGGCTAATTACCATGTTTCTCTTTTATTAGATAGGATGTTTCTGGCCTTGTTTTTGCTTTGTTTCATGTTTCTCACCTACCTCTAATATTGATCATTCTATCATTTAGGAATTAGGTTGGACAGTGAGCATGAGAAACTTCTCAAAGAAGTGCTTAAACACATAGAGGCTTAGTTGGCTCACATAACAAGGACACTTTCCCTCAGGGGAGAAGGACACTTTCCTTCCCACAATTGTTATCCTGTGCTTTCAAGAGGGTGATTCTACTCCAGCACAAAGTCCTCACCCCAGGAATGAATAAACACAAATGTCAAAAGGCATGCACCATTTATGCTTGTTTTCGTTAGCCAGAATTTCATCATATGACCAACCTTTGCTGGAAGGGACACTGGAAGATGTTTTTTGTTTTTCTGGACTCATTACCACCTGGACAAAATCAGGATTTGATTGATAGAAAGAGAAGGAGAATGACAACACAATCATCTTCTGGAACTTCTATGTTATCTTTTTACAAATATATATTTTTATTGATTTCAGAGAGGAAGGGAGAGGGAGAACGAGATAAAAAGATCAATGGTCAATGAGAGAGAATCATTGATTGGCACCCGTACCGGGGATCAAGCCCACAACCTGGGCATGTGTCCTGACTGGGAATCGAACTGTGATCTCCTGCTTCATGGGAGGTCACTTTATGTAATCTTTTTTATTTTTTAAATATATTTTATTGATTTTTTACAGAGAGGAAGGGAGATGGATAGAGAGTTAGAAACATTGATGAGAGAGAAACATCGATCAGCTGCCTCTTGCACACCCCCTCCTGGGGATGTGCCCGCAGCCAAGGTACATGCCCTTGACCAGAATCAAACCTGGTACCCTTCAGTCTGCAGGCCGACGCTCTATCCACTGAGCCAAACTGGTTAGGGCCACTTTATGTAATCTTTACAAACCACTTAAAGTCTCTTGACCTAGAGAGTTTTAATAACAAGTTAAATACATCAGATTACAATAAGCTACTGCAAAAGATTCTCAGATAGTTTCTGATATGATGCAACTACAACTCAGGTGTATGAGGTATATAATTCCCAATTAACCTGACTTCTAATTCCAAATCTCCAAGCTGTTTCATTGCTAGAATTTGGGGGACTCCAGCAAAATTTTATTTATAGTTTCTATTCTTAGTTAACCGACAAAGAAATAGATCCAATTCATCATTCATGGTGAGTACCTGCCTTATGCTGAGTTATGAGAATTTAAAAATTCAGTCAGTTCCTAGTCCCAAGGTGCATAGTTAAGTAGAAGCAACAGATAGAAAATCCACAATCATGGCAGTGTTTGATATGTGATATGATAGGAGCATGCGCATGGCACTATGAGAGCACAGAGCAGGGACCATGACCTGGCTGGGGTGGGAAGGGCAGGAGACTTTCTGGAAGAAGTAATACTTGACCTTGAGGATTATTTGGATTAGCCTATAGATGTGATACAGAGGAGATTTCTAGGTTGATGTACATAAGTAGAGAGGTTGCAAGTAGCATGAGGTAGCAAAGCAAGGTATGATATTGAAGAGTTCCAGACCCTGATTTTTACATTACAGACCATGGAGAAAGTAGCAATTTTTTTTTTTAAGGACAGAAGTTATATCCATATATTTGAATATTAAAAATGCTACTTTGATTAGAGACAGGAGAAAAGGTTGGGAGGCTGTTACAATGGTCCAAGTAAGGCTAAACTAGGGCAGTTCTCTGGGGGTGGAGAGGAGAGGGTAGATTTGAAAACTGTTATGTTTGTAGACTTGTCCGAACTTAGGAACTGATCACATGAAGCAGGTGAGTGTTACCAAGAATTTAGAGTAAGCTCACTTCCAGGTTTATGACTTTCTAAACAAAGCATCTTGGTCAGTGGTCGAAATTATTTACTAGGAAGGGGAATACAGGGTAAAGAGCTTGTGGGGTGGGCGGAGTCTCAGAAGAGGGATATTATGAAGGGAAGAGATGATTTCCATTTTTTATATGTTGGAGACAGCTCTGGAAAACCTATGTAGAGTTGCCTAAAGGTAGTCATAATTCCATTTCTTTTTTATTTCTCCAGTAACTTTCTATGGCAATTATTCCCATGCCCTTTTTTGTTTCCAACCTCACCTTGTTTATGAGCTCCTTCCCTGGAGCCACATTCCCTGCATGATTCCCATCCCCATCTCCAAACTCACCTCACCTAGTTCCCACTTTCTCTGTGTTCCCATCACAGTGCACTTCTGACTGGTTCCAGGCATGTACCAGGCTCTCTCCTACATCAGGACCCTTGCAATGGCTTTACCCTGTGCTTGAAGGTTCTCTTCATCACACTCCGTTCCTTTCACCTAGCCAACTCCTCAAACCCATAAGCAATCCTGTTATGTATTCCCAGAGCACCTGATACTCCATGGTCTGTTTTCTTAACTGTTTAGAATTATTTCATGTCCATTGTTCCTGATGGATTTTCATCCCATGAGGTCAAGGGCCCTGCTTTGCACAGAGCTTAGCTAATTACCCAGCAGACATGTACTGATTAATTGATGATGCACCAGTCCTTCCCAACTTAAAATATGAAAATAACTTCTCTTTTGGCCTACATTCATCTTTAGCCTCTTCCATATATTTCTTCTTTGTTTACCATCACACATTAGAACATCTTGAAAGAGAAGATGTTCTAGTGTTTGCCCCATGGTCATGGTAAATCACGCAGACTAGGAGCTAAGCAGAGAAGGCGATATAGACCAGGTAAAGAAAGTATGATAGAGGCCTGAACACTCCCCTACACACAAAGTATTTACAATTTCCATAGCTCTACCATTTGTCCCTCAGCATTCTGCTCCTCCACTAATTCTTCTTGGGCAATGTACCTGGTGAACTTAGTGTGAAATCTAAGAGTTGAATTTGAATTGTTGAGTTGTCTGCCATGTTTAACATGGTGGGCCTTCTGTTCCTTTGCTGGTTTCTCTAACACCACCTCTTCCTGGATCCCACCCTCTCGACATGCTCATCTCTGCTCCTACACTGTCTTTGTTCCTTTGACCATCTAATAAATGCCAGGGTTTGTTTGTTTTTTCTTACTCCCCTTAAGCTCCTCGCTGTGCACTGAAGCAATCTCATTCATTCCCAAGATTTCGGCTGCCATCCATAAAATTTCCCATGGGACATCCCACTTCCTCCCATGAAATGTGAGTAGTTCTCTCAGGGATGAAGTAGGGAATGAGTTGAAAAAGGTCCAGCTTAGATAGAGGCAAATTTGTAGGGTGGAGCTTCGGAGTTTGTCTGCTGGTTCTGTTCCTTAATGAGGAAGATAGGAGGTCTTCTCAAGGGACTGAATGCAGCAGATTTGGAATAAAGAGGAAAGGGGTCCAAATGTGGAGTTGAGATTGAGGATAATTGGAGAAGCACTGTCCGGGAGTGTGTACTAGTCTGTTGAAGGACCACCCAATCACTGAGGAGTGGGCCACCACTTGGCTGGGAGACTTTTCTCTAGTGCAGCGGTTCTCAACCTGTGGGTCGCAACCCCTTTCGGGGTCGAACGACCCTTTCACAGGGGTCGCCTAAGACCATTGGAAAACACATATATAATTACATATTGGTTTTTTGTGATTAATCACTATGCTTTAACTATGTTCAATTTGTAACAATGAAATTAGGGGTCACCACAACATGAGGAACTGTATTAAAGGGTCGCAGCATTAGGAAGGTTGAGAACCACTGCTCTAGTGGTTTCCTGGAGTCAGCTTGACTTAGTGTAGGAAGCAACAAGGGCTGGATCTGCCCAGGGCTAGAGGTTTGTGTGTCAGGTTTTGTGGTAAAATAAGGAGGAAAGAGAAATGACAATGCTGGGAGAGGATGGGTGAGTACACAGAATATAGGGCATTAGCTTCAGAAGTAGTAAGAGGAGCTAGGAAGGCACTAGTAAACTGGGAGAGATTAGTGACTACAGAATGCCTAATTGCTATCAACCCAAAGGCTGCTCTTAAATAATTTACTTCCATAAACAAAGAAAAAGGGAAAGGCAGCCAAATCTCTTTCTTTTCTGACTGTAGCTTCTGTCTCTTTCTTTTTTGCATATTCTCCTTATGCACCAGAATCATAAGAACAAGTACACCACAAGCACTGACTTGGAGTGATACAGGCCTGGCTACTCTGCTTACCCTGTGACCTTGGGCAAGATCTTTAACCTTTCTTTTAATATATATTTTTATTGACTTCAGAAAGAGGAAGGAACATGGAGAGAGAGATAGAAACTTCAATGATGAGAGAAAATCATCAATCAGCTGCCTCTTGCATGCCCTCCCCTCTGGGGATTGATCCTGCCACCTGGGTATTTGCCCTGACCGGGAATCAAACTGTGACCTCCCGGTTCATAGGTCGATGCTCAGCCACTGACCCACAATGGCTGGGCTGGTTCTTTAACCATTTTAAACCTAAATCTTCTCAACTAGAAAAGATGATAATAATAGCCCTTCATTCATAAGATTGATGTGAGTCCACATACCAAGCTTATTAAGATACCTGGTACATAATAAATGCTCAATAAAAGTTAGCTCTCATTATTACTAACATCTGTAGAAATTAATATTTGCTAAAGATTGCTTTCTGAACATGAAAAGTTTTCTACAAGTTGTAGATTCTAATGGGGATTTTCTACCCTGAGAATACATCTTTTGCTGAATTAGCAAAATATTTGAATTGGTGGTGACTCATTTCTCCAATCTAGTTCTGATTCTGTAATGTCCAACTGGGGCTTTTATTTCAACCTGGCAATACAGAAAGCTTGAGATTTACAAACTAGCAGAGAGACAGGCAACTCTATTCTGAAGGCATAATTCCTTGGCCAGGGGTGACAATGTACACTCCTCATTTGTCAAATTAATGTCCCCAGCCTCCTCGCATCACTTCACTGTGACTTAAATTGGAGTTTTGGATAGATAAGAATTTTCTTGAGCAAACTGTTTTTGTCAATCACTGGAACCAAGCAATTTCTGAATTTGCCGCATCAGCATGACACTGTATTCAGTTGTCATTCTCCATAACCCTGTGAGCTGGAAGGCAGTTACCAGGCTGGGCTTGGGAGTCAGGCAGAGCTAGTGTCTAATTCTGGCTATACTACTTATTGGCTTGTGATTTCAAGCAATTTACTTAATCTCTGTAAGCCTCAGGGTACTCATCTGTAAAATGGGATGATAACAAGAGTGCCCATTTCATAGGCGTCTGGTCACTATTAACACACACAGTACCTGGGCCATAGATAGTATTCCAAAAATGTTAGCTATTACTAAAGCTTACTGTTTTTTCAACAATCTCAGTCATGTTGTTTTATCCACCCAAGTCCGTGGTCGGCAAACGCGGCTCGCAAGCCACATGCGGCTCTTTGGCCCCTTCAGCGCGGCTCTTCCACAAAAATACCACGTACAGTGAGATTGAAACTTTGTGGCCCATGCGCAGAAGTCAGTATTTTATGGAAGAGCCGCACTGAAGGGGCCAAGTGCGGGCGCGCATGTACAGTGCAGGTGAAACTCCGTGGCCCATGCGCAGAAGTCAGTATTTTGTAGAAGAGCCACACTCAAGGGTGCCAAAGAGCTGCATGTGGCTCATGAGCCACGGTTTGCCGAGCCACAGTTTGCCGACCACTGACCTAAGTGATAGAGCTGCTGAAAAAAATACTAGTAAAGTTACATGGTTAGTCTCATTTTAAAAAAAGTGTGACTGTCAATAGTAGTCCTTGAGCTAAATACTTCAGTAGTTTCTAGTCAGTCATCAAAATAGAGCATTCATTTACAAGAGTGTATGAATAAATGGCAAAAGTGTCACTCTATATGGTGCCATTTCCTTAAGTGTGTTCAGCAGTCTTTGTTGTGGTTGTGGTTGTGGTTATGGTTGTTGCTGCTGTGGTGCTGGTCTTGTTGCTGACGTTCTGTGTCTGTACTACCACCTATAGCAGCGTTTCTCAACCTGTGGGTCGTGACCCCTTTGGGGGTCGAACGACCCTTTCACAGGGGTCGCCTAAGATCATCAGAAAACACATATATAATTACATATTGTTTTTGTGATTAATCACTATGCTTTAATTATGTTCAATTTGTAACAATGAAAATACATCCTACAAACCAGATATTTACATTATGATTCATAACAGTAGCAAAATTACAGTTTTGAAGTAGCAACAAAAATAATTTTATGGTCGGGGGCCACCACAACATGAGGAACTGTATTAAAGGGTCGTGGCATTAGGAAGGTTGAGAACCACTGATCTATAGGAAGACAGAACAAGAGTCATGAGGAATCCAGGGAACAAACCAATTCTGTCTCTTCCCTAGGGGGCAATGCCTGCTTTTTGAGTCATTTCAGTTCAGCTAAGGTTTCCTGGTCTCTGCTGACCAAGAGTGAGGAGGGCATTGACTGGTAAGTCCTCCAACACTGAGCATTTCTTTTTGGAGCAGAGTGACAGGTTTGCAGTCCATCTTCCTGGCCTGGACCTGGGAACTGATCCAACTTTCCAATATGAAAAGGATATTCACAGGCACCAGCACTTGCCACTTAACTGCTCTCAAGGACGGCTCTTCTGCCTTGTAATTAACTATAATCTCTCTTCTTGAGGATTAAACTGCTTTCCTTGTTCTTCCTTCAAGGATAAATGAGGGGTAGAAATATGGGTGGGCATGAAGGCCAGTGAGGGGGATAACATATCACAATAACAGCTCATCTATATTTTACACTCTTAGAAATTCTTGAATCGTAGCGCCTTTTCCAAAATATAATTCTCTTGGTTTCTTAAGAATTATTTTTAAAATCAATAACAGTATATGTATGAACTCTTAAAGTACTCTCTTTGAAAAATTACTTGCAAAATATATTCACCATAACTGGGAAAATAATCAGTTCCAATAAAAGGGAGCTATGCATCCCCCCTGATTCCATGTACTGTTCTAAGAGACAAAGTTAATTTTTGATGTGTCTAACTGCTTAAGTCACTACAGGTAAACTTACAGTTAAGATTTTATAGATCAAATCATATTTGATTGCAACAGTAAAAAAAATAGTTATTCTAAGAATCTGTTATTATCTCAACTAGTAAAATATTTATGTAGGTGGTTTCCGCAGAGCACAAAGTTCCCATTGATGACTGCCCCTGTTTCTTCAAGCTCACTAATCCTCTAAGTGAGGCTACTCAACACAGGCCCAAGTTCTGTTCATCACGCACACTTAGTCCTATGGTTTTAATTTCACATTTATGTTGGCTCGCTAAAACTAAGCAGCAGAATCCACCTAAAAATCACCAAGTCTTGGGGGGGGGAAAACGCAGCTCATAACTAATATTTGGGCAAAATCTAGGCAGTGCTTTTCTAAACACAGGCAATGGGAATCCTTTTACCAACACCACAACACTCAACCATCTTCATGACATGATTTAGGAAAATTCTAGACTCAAAGCACAGAGTAAAACAATCTACCTCTGAGTTTAGAACACTTCCCTTCTACTCCTTCCTCTGGAACGGTAAGTCTAGTCCAGCAGCACTCGCTAAGAGCCCTCGGCCTCCCAAGGTTAAGGCGGAATATCTGCTTGACTACTAATAGGCTACCAGTTGTCCTGTTTTTTTCCCGTGTAAATCACATTTCTTTTTGCAAACTTTCAAGTGAGGCTGACAATAAAAAGGATTTCACAATCTTCCTCCAGAAAACTCATTGGAGTTTCTAACAAACGTTACTGTACCAGGGTTCTTCTTTGGATCTAAACTAAATCCTTTTGGCAATAGTTTACCCCATTTCTGATATGTCATAGTAATAACCCTGAAGACGTATAAGCCACATGTACCTTAGGCCACACTTCTCCTGTGCCTTTTTCTCTCCTAAATTCAATTTCGTTTAGGAAATAGGTCCTACTGTTTCCACTTCAACCAGGAGGGCATGATAAGTGGACCAGAAAATGGAGCCAGCATCTCTGGTCAGATTATAACTGTTCATACCTCCAAGAGACATACTTCATTTTAAAATGTGTAAAAAGAATATTTTACAAGAGAAATTTTTAAAGGTATACTCACACACACACAAACAAGCACACACACACACACACACACACTACAATCCATCCAGATAAAGGGTTTTTACTTCCTTGTGTTCTCATCCAACACTGTTTATATGCATGCAGATTGTTTAATTTGAAAGTGGTTGCAATAATATCTTGCTTACTCCCCTGACCGGTTTGGCTCAGTGGCTAGAGCATCGGCCTACAGACTGAAAGGTCCCAGGTTCGATTCCAATCAAGGGCATGTACCTTGGTTGCAGGCACATCCCCAGTGGGGGTTGTACAGGAGGCAGCTGGTCGATGTTTCTCTCTCATCGATTTTTCTAGCTCTCTATCCCTCTCCCTTCCTCTCTGTAAAAAAAAATCAATAAAATATATTTTACAAAATAATGATGATATCTTGCTTACATTCCACCTGCTATTCTGCATGTGCCCTTGCCACTCCCACATCAAGAACTGGAGTGGCATTGCCCTCTCTTAAATGTGCACTGGCCTTGGCTATTCATTGCTAGTCAATGGAGTGAGGCAGAAGTGGTGCCACGTGACTTCACCAGCTGCACCAGGAAAGGCCATGCAGTGTCCATCTGGTTCTCTGGGAATGCTCACCCTCCAGGTGCTCCCTCAGAGGATGCCCCTCTTACAACCCAGCCACCATGCTGGGCAAAGCCCAAGCTACATGGCAAGGCCATGCACGGGACCTGTAGTCCCCTAGACCATGCTGAGCCCGCCCGTGCGTCCTCCCAGCCCAGGTGCCAGGAATCTGAGAGAGGCTTCCAATGATTCCAGACCCAGCTGATGCAGTCATTCAAGGTTCCAAGCTGAGAACCCAGACACTGTGGAGCAGAGACAAGCCATTCCTACTCACCATGCCTAATTCCTGGCCAGGAGGACCTATGGACATATTAAACTGACTGCTGTTTTATACCTTTGAGAGATTTGCTACTCAGAAATAGATAACTGGAACAAAATGCATATGAGCTTTCTCTTAGCAATAATCTGTAGGAAATGTATAATTTTATAACCTTCACTTTTTTCCACTCAGGCTTTTATTCATCACCAATTATTTAACTTACCAAAAGTATAAATCAGCCCTAGCTGGTTTGGCTCAATGGATAGAGAGTCAGCCTGCGGACTGAAGGGTCCTGGGTTCAATTCTGGCCAAGGGCACATGCCTGGGTTGCAGGCTCGATCACCAAAGGGGGCATGCAGGAGGCAGCCAATCAGTGATTCTCTCTCATCATTGATGTTTCAATCTCTCTCTCCCTCTCCCTTCCTCTCTCTGAAGTCAATAAAAATGTATTTTTTTAAAAGTGTAAGTTAAATAATAAGAAAGAGTCCATATTTAACCTGGATATCTGGACATTGCAGCCAACTGAGAGACAGCTACTTATTTGCTGCAGCCTAACTTCCTCATCCACAATATGGTGATAATAACATTTACCTATAGGGATTATCGTGAGGATTAAATAATGTGTCACACAATTATAAGTGACACAATGCCTAATAGCTGATTTTTTGAAATGTTTTATTTTTCTTATGTAGTCTTCATACCTACCACTTTTTTGACTGCATTCTGTCTTTAAAAGTACAAGGATATATTACCAACTTTTAGTCCTTCAGCAGAATGCCATAAAAAT
>NW_006293001.1:1849369-1863185 GCF_000327345.1 Myotis davidii | reverse complement strand
CCTGTATAAGCTGAGAACATACCATCCTACATTATATATGTGCTTTTTATTTCCCTCCAGTCTTAACATTTGAAAGGGTATCTGGTGAGTGACATAGAAGTGTTTTGCTATTATTATTACTACTTTCCACTTATTGCTATGAAGCTGTGTTCTATTGGTTTCTGACTAGTGTTCAATTTTATCAAAGCAGTTTTGAAACTTGAGTTTCTAGGCAAAAATATTTTCATAGGTAACCTCACTCCATTTAGTCTCTCAATGTCCTGATACTTTTCTTCTCTCTATTAAACATGAAACGAGGTGGCCCATCACTTGGACCACCTGCCTCTTAGAACGACTGTGATGGTACAGAGGCCTGGGAGTGCAATCTGTGCTTCCCATTCTATTTTGTGATCTAGATTATTAGTTAAAGTGAAGTGCAAATCTAGAACCTCACTCTCAGTAGTAGTGTCTTTCAGATTGTTTCCCATGCATTTATATTATTCGGGAACAATAATTCCCCACAGTCTCACAATGTTCCAATGGATGGGCCACCATGATTTCTGATGGCACATATTTCAATGTTTCACATTTAGATGAAAAGGGGTTTTCTAAGCTTTAATATAAATCCCTCCTGCAGCAGATGACGTTTATTCTCTCTATCAAGTCATTTAGTACAAAGACAAGTTTCCCATCCAATGTTCCTGCAATTCCCTGAGGACCATTAACTGCCCCACAATATTTTATCTCTGAGACACATAAGAAGATGGTTTTCAAAGTTTAAATCATTTTTATGACCCACCAAGTGGACAATGAGCTATTAATAACAATTTTTTAATGTATTCCATGTATCATCTTGATCAGTGTCTGTCAAAAGAAGTATGTCAGATTGGCCCACTGAAAGTTTATCTTGCCAAAGCTTTGATGATGATTAATCCACTTTGGGGGGGGGGGAGAGTTCAAAAATAATTTTTGTAGTGCTTTCCAATGTATTTTCTAGATATGGAAATTAAATTTATCCTTTAATGCTTTTCTGAATTTTCCTTTAAAACAAAATAGTATTGTCTTTATAACACTCTTATTCCTCTCAAATTCTAAAAGTAATAATAAGTGTATATGTAATAATTTCAATAAGTTGTGCAAATATGCAACTTATTTTGAAATTCATCATCAGTTAATTCCTTGTCCCTGTCAATCTCTTCATCCCCTTTTCTTTGATGTCTGTTCTGATGTCCTGATCTCCAAGGCTAAATCTAAATATGTGCATGTGTGTGTGTATATTTTCTAGCATTACCTTTCCCTTGGTTATACAATGGCATATTTCTTGACTCCTTTTGCCTTTGATTTATTTTTTCTAAATATTTATAATTTGTGATGCCTAATGAGAAGGCAGGGATTAGCATACCTTTGTGTCAGCTTCGCTTCTTCTGCCCC
The DNA here is from genome assembly GCF_000327345.1 of Myotis davidii. Taxonomy (NCBI): domain Eukaryota; kingdom Metazoa; phylum Chordata; class Mammalia; order Chiroptera; family Vespertilionidae; genus Myotis; species Myotis davidii. Next base: position 1,861,775 of record NW_006293001.1, on the reverse strand, counting down.
TGTCTACAATGATCAGTGGTAAGGCCAATAGCAGAGCCAATACTCAAAGGGCAGTAAGCAGGGATTTGCAAATACACAGGTGAGCAGAATCCCCAAAATATTTGAGGGAAGTCAATGAATGTCATGAAAAAGAGGCCTAAAACTCCACTAGCAAATGAACTTATCCTCAAGAAAAAAGAGTTAATATAGCACGAAGGAGACTTTGAAATAAGTAAAATTTGTGTCCAAGGGATTTGAGAGAACAATGTATTCCTTGAAAAAGTAACCAACAACAACAAATAAAACAGAAAATTCCCATAAAATAAATATTTAATTGATAATATCAAAAATACAACATCTAACTTGGATAGGTGAACATTGCCAATTAAGAATAATTTATTAATCCAGAATATCAGTCTAAGAACTTTGTCATGTGCAGCTTAAAGAACGAAGCTGTGGGAAGTATGAGCGCTTTGTGAGAGACATAAAGGATAGGCTCAGAAGTCCAACATCTATCTAATAGGAGATCCGGGGAGTGAACAGAGGACGTGGAGGGCAGGTGGAGCAAGTAATCAATACAATAATCAAATAAAATTTTAGCTCAAGAAAGATTCAGTTTAAGAGGAAAAAATACTTGGTTTCTCTGATTTAAGAGATCACTAGTGCAAAGCAAAAGAATTATTGAAATGTGGCATCTAGAAACATCACAGTGATAACTTCAGAGCTACCAAGAAAATTCTGTTTCCAGGAAGAAAAAAAAATCACATAAAAAAAGACATTCAGATTGATAGCAGATTTTTTATTGTCAATACCAAGTGTGAGAACACATTATAGAGGTTTGTCAAACTTCTGAGAAAAATAATATTTTGAATCTAAAATGTACTTTAAAAGCAACTGTAGACTTGTTAATACAATATCAGACAAAATGCAATTTTATTAATACATTTTTAGAATGAGAAAATAAAGTTATATTTTCCATTGATTAAAGGTACAATCAATAAAAAACTTCACTCAGCCAGCAATAAAACTTTAAGTAACACAAAATATGAGAACTATGAGGATAAATTAATAAATATTCTATCATGATCAGACTCTAGTATAATTCTCTCACAAATCAATATATCAATAGATTATGCATCAAGAGACAGTCAGTATAATGAAAAGACAGCTTTGAGCATGGGAGAAAATATTTGTAGATCATATGTCAGATAAGGGGTTAATATCCAAGACACACTAAAAAAAGCCTCATAAAATCAACAACAAAAATCAAATAACCCAATTTTTTAAATTGACAAAGAATATTTCTCAAATAAAGATATTCAAATGGTCAACAAGTTTATAAAAAAGATGCTCAACATCAGTCATCATTAGGAAAATGCAAATTAAAACAATAAGATATCACCTCACACGTATTAGAATGACTGCTATTAAAAACACACAGAAAATAATAATTGTTGATGAGGATGTGGAGAAATTCGAATCATTTTTCCTGTTGGTGGGAATGTAAATTGGCATAGCTGCTGTGGAAAATGGTATGGCAGTTCCTGAAACAAAAATAAAAATTAAAGGTAGAATTACTATATAATCTAACAATCCCACTTCTGGACACATTTCCAATTAATTGAAAGCATGACCTCAAAGACATATTCACACTCCCATGTTCCTAACAGCCTAACAGCACTATTAAAACAGCCAAGAGCTGAAGCCAACCCAAATGTCCACCTGAGGACAAACAGCTAAGCAAAATGTGATTTATACAAACACATATAATATTCAGGCCTAAAAAGGAAGAAAAATATGACATATACTACAACCTGGACAAATCTTGAGGACATTATGCAAAGTGAAATAAGCTAGACACAAAAGAATGGATACTGTAATATTCCACTTTTATGATGTACTAGAATAATCAAATTCATTGAGACACGGAGCAGAACAGTGATTGTCAGGGGCTGGGGGTGAGGAAAATGGGGAGTTAGTGTTATAAGAGGTATGAATTTTTAATTTGGGACGATGAAAACGTTCAGGAGATAGATTGTGATGGTTGCACTACAGTGTAAATGTATTTAATAACACAGAATTGTGTGCTTTAAAATGATTACAATGGTAAATTTTATTATGTGTGTTTTACCAGAATAAAAACAAATTTTTTTTAAGAAAAACACAGATAAGGTTGGGATAGTGTAGGAATAAAGAAGATTTCCTTGCTTCCCATGATATAGTCCCACTCTCTCCTGGAATTTTTGGGGGAGACACTCACAGGGGTCCTCCCCTGCATGGGCTTCGACAGCAGAGTGGAAATAACATGGGAAGTCAAAACAGACAGAAGCCGAAAATAGTGTCTTCCTAGTCCTGTGTGAGAAGGAGAAGTTCCCAAGGGTCTCAGTGGGTACCATTTTTAATTTCCTGCCTAACAATTATAACCTTTTGTTACCTTTCCAGTATATCTACTTGTGTTTATTATCTATATCTTCCCATGGACGGTAATTTCAGAACAGACACTTTACTATCTCCAGCAATTAGAACAGCGCTGCCCCTGAATATGTGTATATTGTTGGATGAATAAATATCTTGAAAATAAATCTTTGTGCATGCATACAAGTATGTCTAAAGAGCAGATTCCTGGAAATGTAACTGCTATATCAAAGGGCATATGCATTGTACAGGTTGGTAGCTGTTAGCATGGTCAGCATGTCCAGAACTGTTGGATGTGCTTGAAGTAGGCACTATCTTGAAGCGGTTCCAATGTGCAACAAGATGGAGAACTGCTGTTTTAGACCATCTGCTATGTTCCGGCTATGAAATACACTAGAGTTCATCTGGGTTTGGTTTCCACATGATTGCTCTGGCCAATTCACCCACAATTATCTACTCTAGTGATTCATGAAAGCCAGTCTTTTATTTATAAATGTTGACAATGGTATACAAGAAGCAAGGAATGATTGTTTGCAAGAACTGTGTGGCTATCTAACACTTAATTACTTAATCTTGAAATAAAGTTCATAATTGGTAGAATGTATAATGTTAAACACATGTCACCCATATTGACCTTTAATCCCTCACTTTGATATGTTTATATAAAAATTGTGCATGTAACCTAGACTGTCACAAAGAAGGGCTCTGTGGGAAATCTGCTTATATGCTTCAAAACTTGTATTTAGTTATGGACAACTGAATGCCTTTGCAAGCGTCTTGTCTTTGTACTTATTAAATGCATGACTCCAAAGAATAAAATTTTTAAATGTCTTTGTAATGAAATTTGTGAATAAATAACCAAAATGCTGTAGTGTTTTTTATTAATAAGTTTTAAGATGTATAAGAAGGGTATGGATTATGCTAGGAGAGTTAGTAAAGAAAAAGTGGACCAGATATAAAATGACAAATTGCCACAGAAAACAGCAATCCATGTATAATTTATGAAAACTGAGATTTTTCTGAAGAAGGAAGTAGAAAGAACAGACAGTGGCAATAATAAAACTAAAATATGAGGAAATGTTCCTGAGGGAAACTAGTGTGTACACACACACACACACACACACACACACAACACACACACACACACACACACACACACTTTTATACCTAAAATAAATAAATTCTGGGAAAAGTCTAGATGATAAGAAAAAGGCCCCAGAATTTTCAAGGATGCATAACAGTATCAAGTTATGAACAAAGATAAAAATCAGCCTAATCGCACAAATGTCTTCAAAAACCAAGATATAGTTATTCTGCAAACCCAGAACTTTTGGGTTTGTCATTCATGCATGTAGACAATAGATAGTCCTAGATATACAAGGGCTTAGAAAATATTTCAGGCAGGGGTTCTTTACATACACACAAATCACTTGAAGATGTACTGTAGCTGAGCAAGATTATAACAAAATTAATAATTTCAGTTTTCAACCTATAAAATTCACACTGATCACAAAGCTTGAGGGTATACAGTGATAACAGGGATGTGTTAGGAAACAAGCACTCATTTCTTCTTTGTGGGAGTGTAAATTGGTGCAACCTCTTTTAAAGGCAATTGCTAATATCCAGCAACATTGAAGTGCTTCTATCCTCTTGAAGTTATCAAACTATAGTCTTCATGGAGGAGTGGGCATAGGATTGTCATGGCAACACCCCAGAGACAACCAGGAACATAGAGGATGGGAAGTAGTGTTCATGGGGTTAAAAATGTTTGGTAAGTTTTTGAGACAATGGGAATTTCTTGACAACCATTTTGACACTGAGAATCTAAGGAGTTCTAGAAACTAACACTTATTGGGGTCAGAAAATAGTAGTGGGCTTGGCGAGTAATAAACTAAGCTTAATTGCCGCCACTTTATCTGGGAGGCCTGGAGTCAGAGAGAGGAGGTAAAGAAAGTTGTATTTAATTGGTGAGATCCTATCATACGGTATCAGAGATGGAAGAGGGCAGCCCGGCCTATACCGAGACTGTCTCCCTAACATCCATTCTCCCCCCTCCCAGCTCTACTCAGACGTGGTGATCCCATATCTCTTGTCTGGTTCAGGATCCATCTAAGCCATTGAGAACAGAGACTGATTTAAGAATGAACATGTAACCAATGAGAGAGGTTTCTGGGGGCTTCTGGGAAAAGTTTCCACTCAAGAGAAACGTCTGGGGAGATGTCCTCTCTTCCCGCTCTGGGTGTTGCTTAGTATACATGCCAGGCCAGGAACACCTGCAGCCAGTTTCTGAACCCTTGAATGACAATCAAAGGAGAGACAAGATGAAGTGTGTCTTAAAGCCTATCCTACCCTAGGACTTTAATTTAAATCAGCTACTCATTTCTCCCTCTTTTTTATAAGCTCCTGTAAGTTGAACTTTATCTCACCACAGTCCAGCCTCATAATTGATACAAAGGCTATGAACCTGGTCCTTCAGGCCACCCTCTTGGCCAAGTTCAGCCCTTATACGTGGAATTAGCGTTAGGTCAGCAGTTTATCCCCACTCACTGAAGGCCTCCTGAAAACTTACTCATGAAAAGGAAAAGCTTTTCTGACACAGTGACCCCAAATAAGAAGAGATTGAGGTGGGTTGGAAGAAACGTGATATAGGGAAGTAGCACTGCAGGTACGATATCTCCTGAATCCTTATGTCTCCTGAAGCCCAGTCCCTCTCTCAATGCCTGTAGAGAACCATAGGTATGTATTGGGTGGAGGTGGGGAGTTGCTTATATTTTTTCTAGTACCTCTGGTTTCAAGTACGTATTATTGCTGCATTCTTCATTCCCAGTGTTTCTTTTTTGCATCATGTCAGCCTCCACTGCAGGGCACTGCCCAATCCCTTCCCTCTCTAGGTTTGCAATAGCAGGCTCTGCTGCAGGTGTGAGGCACAAGGCTGCAGCGCACAGCCAACCTGACACCCCTCCCCTGACAAAGTCTCCTCTACTCCTACTGTTTATGTTTCTTAGGCTTCGGTTCTGGCTGTGCTGGGGACGCCTCAATCTTCCAGCCTTCTTCTCTCTCCCCCAGCTCATTTACCCTCTCCTCCCCCAAATCTTATTTCTTCTGAAGAACAGTTTAGCTATCCAATTGACTCATCCAGCCTATTTCAGCTACACCCAGAAAAACCTAGCAACTATCTCTTAAAATAACATTTTTGTCTTCCTTGACACATATATGAGAGTAAGAACCAAACAATTGAAATAATACAACTACCCAGACATAGGAGTTTATTTATGCAAATTACAGTCCATCCAAATAATAGAACACTAAGTAACCATTAATATGTGGTAAGCTTCCATTTCAACACGGCAGACAGCATATTCCGAGGTAAGGACAGTAAAGAAGTACAAAAAAGAGTAAGTGCATAGCAGTGGTGTGAAGCACCAGGCAGCCAGAGCCTTTCATAAATCTCAGGGGGAAGGCAGAATGGACACTGAAAAGGCTGCCTGAGGAGTCATTTTCCTCAGTCTCAAAGCCAAGGAGACGTTCCAAGCTTGGAGCCTTTAAACTAGGAAGAAGGACAAAAATCAAGATGATTAATTCAAGGGCTGTTTACATAGTATCTATACAATTAGGCCCCTCTGCACCCCTCTCCTGCCTTTCCTAGGAGGGTCTCAATGTTTGCTTCCAGGATAAAACCAAAGAACTAATATCCAAAGAAACTGACCCACTGACTTGGAAGAGAGTAGGGCCGTGGGGGGTGGAAGCACTCCAGAACAAGGCTGCCTCGATTGGCACAAAACAGGATGGAGTTGGTCTACTTGCCTGCCTGTTTTCTGAACTTACACCCTAAATAAAGCTTTCCAATGACCACTCTTTTCTCACATTCAGACTAATTTCTCCATGAATGGCAGAAACTTGTTGGTTCAACAGATCTAGATACCTACAAAGAAAATTCAGCTCAGTTACCTCCACTAAGCAAGTGTGTCTTTTTGTTCTTTGTTCATAAGCATGATGAAAAAATAAAATGACTGACTACAAAAAAAACCACAATGCTAGTGAAGGAAAGAGAAAATAACTTTCAACTTTAAAAATATTAGAGAACAAGCTGCATTTAAAAAATAAGGATGCAATGCTAAGAAAAATATGCAATAAAAAAATAGTTCTCAGAAATTAAAGATGTCATTTCGAAATAAATTCAATAGAGATACTTAAATCTTCATTCTCATCTTCTTTTTCTCTTATTAAGATTTCATTTCTTTTTCTCAATCTTTCTCTTCTTAATTTGTTTTTAGTAATATTTTCTTTGGGATGGAACACATTTAGTGGCATAAAAATGCATGTCATATTTTCCAGGGGAAAAAATTACTTTCCATTTTTGAATTCTCATACATAGTTTGAAATTTTGTTACCATTTGCAACTTATAAAAATATTTTTAAATATTGCTGTAAATTATGTATAAATATTGTTTTAGAAGGGGATTTTTTGTCATGGGAAAGTATAGCATTTTTAAATAAGAAAATATGTAAGTGTATGGAAATAAATGGTACCTTTGGTTTATGAAATTATTAATGATTTTTTACTGTTCCAAATTTTCTACAATGAAAACTCAAAGTAAGAATAAGTATTATTTGTTGAAAAAAACATAATGTTTCAAAAATAACCAAAAGTTAAAATTCATGAGACAGGTCATATCAGAAAAATTGAAACATTTTGTAATGGCCCAATGCTTCCATGCTTAACTTCTCAAAGTCTATATTATCCCTTTGGGGATTAGAGGTTGACAGATTTATTTTTATATCAACTTTCTTTTTCACTTTTCAGTGCCCTGAGTCTTGACTATCCACTGTGTTCCAGAGATTCTAGATATAAGCAATTATAGACTCCAGAAGCTTTTGCCCAGTTTAAAATCTAAATGGAGAAATGGTGAAGCTAACATGTTTTGTTCTTTGATTAATATTGAAGAGTTTTTGCCCAGATATGACTTTGTTTTTTATTTGTTCATTTTTATATTGGAAGGTGCATGATAGCATTTAGGCTTTATAATTTTGCCAGCGAAGATAATGACATAAAATGCAATTGATTGGAATATGTACTTTTGTTACCAATTAGCATCACCCATCTGGACATGGAGGGTGTATGAATCCAGTAGAAACTAAATAACCTTTAGTTGTGGAGCAGGAAATAAATTGTTAGGTATAAGATAGCAAAATAGTTCAAGCCGAAAAGGAAGCTTGAAGGGAGAAATGGAGGTGAATAGTGAAGTAATTAGTTCTGTTTATATTAGTTTTGGAGAGACCAACTGGGACTGGACCCAAAGCCACTGGTAAGATAGTTAAATTAAATTAATTGAAAACCAGGATAAAGAATGTTTTTCACAAGATACAAACAGCTTTGACTCACTCTTTTGAAATATCCTCTCCAAGCGTCACCGATTCTAATAAAAGTTGTTTGCTCCTGCATGTTAGAGGTTAAGAGGGCAAATCATTTCTTAGTTACCTTGAAATAAAATGGCTCCTGTATGACAAAGCTTGGTTTTTAAAGCCCCAACTCTGAGCAGTGTATCAGCCACACCAAAACGCAGGCCGGGCTCCAACCACCGGGAATCACCATGGGGGCAGAGGCACCTCAGTCCCAGCAATCGGTGTTATCACACAACAAGCCCTCTAGCAAAGTCCCAGCATTTAACTGAGGGCAGGGTGGCACAAAAGTTAAAAAAAAAAAAAGAGTTGGGAAAGAGAAGTAAAGAGGAGAAAGAAAGAAAAAAAATTGAAAGAAGAAATGGGGGATGATTAAATAGGGCTGCACAATGACATTTTAAACAGAGCCCAGGGCAAGGGACAGAACAGAGAGCAGCACTGCTCTCTCTCCCACCTTCCCTCAAGTACTACCCTCGGACCGGGCTCCAGGCTCTGCTTCCTGAGCTTCAGAGAGTCCTGCGCTGGCCCTCCTCCATCCTAATTGAATGGGTAGAGTGGACATGGTCACTCGGAGCCAGCGTCCCCACATTTAGAACTCATTCAGTCAGCTTCAGACCCTAGAATGCCCTATACAAATGGCCCCCAGATGCCATGTAGGCTCCCAAGGTCTACATGGGCACTTTCCCTGCCTCATCTTTTGGGAGGTGGTCTACAGCTCTGATATTTGCACTGCTAGCCATGAGGGGTGACCAAAGAACAGTCTCTTGCAGTATGGGATTGTAGCTGAGGTTTGGACACAACCTGGGTTGTCCTCATGTGTGTGTCTGAGGTCCTTCACTGTGTTGGATGGAGCTGGGAAGGGGAAAAGAAAAGGAAACAAGGTCCAGCAGTCAAGGGAAGTCTCTTCCAATCACATTTGACATAGAATGTGGGCTTCCAAAATTCTAAGTTAACATCTGACCTTCCAGGTTGTTATGAAGAAACATGTGTCAAGGTAAGAAAATAGAAACAGTTCCACTGAACATGTTGCTAACTTGATTTGAAACTATTATATATGTGATATGTGGTCTTCGAGCTACACTCTTCCTCTGGGCCTGCAAAGCCTACATAAAGGCCATAGAACAGGGGCAAGATAGACAGATAGACTTTATTTGTACACTAGAGATCCGGTGCATGAAACTTGTGCATGGGGGGTGCTCCCCCCCACCTCGCTCCCCCCTCCGTGATCTCTCATAATCCAAGACCCCTCGGGGGATGTCTGACTGCTGGTTTAGGCCCGATCCCTGCAGTCAGACATCCCTCTCATAATCCAGGACCGCTCATCCCTAACCTCTCGCTTACCTCCTGCTCAGTACGCATCATAGCGACCAGTCATTCCGGTCATTCTGCCATATTGGTCACTGAGGCTTTTATATATATAGATATGTAAATAGAGGACAATTTTTGCACACAAAAAATCCCAAGTGTCTGTAGTCTATCTCTAGACTAAACGTAAGTATTTTTAGTGTTAGAGTAAGATGCTTCCACATACAGTTGCCTGGTTTAGTAGCAAATTACTAAGTACGGGAAAGTGTGGTTTCCAGAAATGGCCATAACGATACCTCTCATTGCACATGCTTTTCCGGAATCTTGAGGTAGAGTCTATGCCTCCACCCTTGAACCTGGGTGAGCCTTTATGACCTTTTAATGATAGAGTACAGCAAGAGGAACACCAGGTGATATTTGAGATTAGAACATGAACGATAATGTAATTGCTGCTTAAGTCTCTCTAGGGACACTTCCTTTTGGAACCCACTCACCATGCTGTGAGGAAGGCAAGCACCTACCTAGAGAGGCCCAACGTAGGCATTTTTGCCCATAGTCCTAGCTGACTGGAGTTCCAGCCAGCAGCCAGCAGCCACCACTAGACATGTGAGTGAGCAAGTCTTCAGAATATCCCAGCCTCCACACATCCACTGCAGAGACTTTGCACAGATCATTGATTCCTGAGCTAAATGATTGATTGTCAATTATTGCTGTTGTTTTAAGGCACTAAGTTTGTTATGCTCAGCAATAAATGAATAGACTCCTAAGCGTGAGGAAATTATATTTTAAAATGTGTTATTGCATAACACATATCTCACTGTTAAAAATAAATTTTTAAAAAGAATAAGCTGCCCTGGCTGGTTTGGCTCAGTGGATAGAGTGTCGACCTGCATACTGAAGGGTCTCAGGTTCAATTCCTGGTCAAGGGCACATTCCTGGATTGTGGGCTCGAACCCCAGTAGTGGGTGTGTAGGAGGCAGCCGATCAATGATTCTCTCCCATCACTGATGTTTCTATCTCCCTCTCCTCCCTTTCTCTCTGAAATTAATTAAAAATACTTTTAAAAAAAAAAAAAAAAGAAGAAGCTACTTAAGCAAAAATTGAGTCATGGCTCTTTCCACATGTACAACAGGCTTAGCTCTATTTAGAAATGTTAATGTTTGAATTTAGTTAAATTTAATAAAGGATAACCTCACACTGATTAGGATGGCCAAGAAGCAGAAAATAAGCATTTTTGAAGTGAATATGTGGAGAAATTGGAATCCTGGTGGGTTGACAGTAAGGAGGTAAAATAGTGCAGCTGCTCTGGAAAAACAGTATGGTGTTTCTTCAAAAACTAAATATAAAACTACTATATGATTCAGCAATCCTTTTTCCAGGTATATATTTAAAATAATTGGAAGCCTAGTCTGAAGGAAATATATGCATACCCATGTTCATAGCAGCATTATTCACCATTGCCAAAAGATGGAAGAAACACAAGTGTCCACTGAGGATGAATGGATAAACAATAGATGGTCTAGACATGAATAGAATATTATTCACCCTTATAAAGAAAGAAAATTCTGACACATGCTACAACATGGATGAATCTTGAGAACATTATGTTAAATGAAACAAGACAATCACAAAAAGACAAACACTATCTGATTTCACTTACATAAGTTATCTAGAGTAGTCAAATGTATAGAGACAGAAGATAGAATGGTGGTTGGTAGGAACTGGGGGAGGGAGGAATGGGGAATAGTCCTTTAATGGGTATAGAGTTTCAGTTTTGCAAAATGAAAAGAGATTGGGAGATTGGTTCCCAACAATGTATGTTAAACAATACTGGTCTGTACACTTAAAAGTGGGTAAGATGGTAAATTTTATGTTATGTATTGAATCACAATTATAATTTTTAACTTAATCATATGCTTCTTTGGTCCTTGATTCCAGAGTTTCTCTCAATCTTATTCGTTCTCATATCATATAGACATAGTTAAAATTTATTATCGAATAAAATCACCAGAATAGTCTCCTAAATTTTCATAAGCAATATTGCTTATCAAATTTGGCAGTATTATTGTGAAATTTAATAATATTTAGGCCAAAAAATAGTTGGCATAATGAATAGGGAATCTGACACATTTCATTGGCCCATTAATACTAATAATGCATTCATAGACAATATATTGTGGCATGTAACATCTTTTTTAAGGCTGATGGTCAAGGCTCTGATCAGTGTTTATTTCCATCAAATTTCAATTCCTGTAGTCAATTACAATTCATTCATATTTTATATTTCAAGCTTGAAATAATACAAACTATTTGATTCTTATACATTTATGCTCTTTGATTTGACCCACTCATGGTAGACAATTACAATATTTTTAAATGTAAAACATGCTTTCTTGATCCTACACAGCAAGTAGTTTAGCTTTCTCATTTTACATTGCTGAACCAATTGAAAATATCTTCAACCTCTTTGAATTATTAATTTTAAAAAAGAAAATATTCCATCAGTATTCCTATGGGGAATTCTACTTGTAATTTTAAAAGCTTACAATTCCACTGATGGACTACTTTTTCTTTTAAATAATAATACTCAGAAGCATAGTTGATGTTTTTGAAACAAGAAAAGTCAATAAAAAGAAATCAGTAAATTGTTTTATTTTAAAAAAAAACTCATGTAAAAATATTCTAATGTATGGACTACAACTTCAAATGGCTCCAAATGCCTTTTCTTTGTTTACATTGGAAGAGAAGGTCACTCATAGAAGAGCCACCTTCTTGATGACAGCACTGAAAGGGTGTGTTTGGACCAAAATACATTGTTGTTAACTTGCTTTATACGTTAATATTTGGGTATCACACACAGAAAGAAACAAACACGAATTTTTACAAGATTCTCTTTCTAGTAGGAATAATTTCAAGTATGTCAAACAATTTTTTTAAATAATTTCAATTTCCTTATTGTTTGCAATTCTATGATCCATATGATTCATGTTTCAGAGCAGAATTGTGTTTTAAAATATGCAATTCCTGAAAACAAGTCTGATTTCAATTTTAAAATAAATCAGGTCCTTTTCTTGTGTTAGGAAACACACTATGATGAAGATACGAGTCCCAGCAATTCTTAAAATCCTATTTTTTTCCTGTCTTTCCATTTGTCACCGTCACATATATGATCCATTCCTGATTCTTTCTCATCAAACCCTCCAAAAAATCTCCTTCTCTACCTTTAGCCTTTTCTACTATATTCAATTTATCTTCTCTCTCCTAACCTTTCATGATATAAATCGACATCATATACTGCGACATCATA
>NW_006293001.1:1842772-1849314 GCF_000327345.1 Myotis davidii | reverse complement strand
TATATATATATACTAAATTGTTCTCTTTCATCCTCCCACTATTCCTATCTATATATTCTATTCTCTCTCCAAAGCCAAGAGAACTGGCACGACACCTCTTGAGGGGAAAACGACTGAGCAAAGCTGAAAAATCTCTTTTGCAGACAGGTGGTAAGTATGAGAAAGACACTAAAACTCTTCATAGCACCAGTTATTTTTGGTCTGTTTCATTCCAGTAGCTATAAAATTTACTTATTTTTCAATGAAAACATAATGCTACTCACAAAATAATCTCTCAACTTAAAATTCTGAAACCTCCCCCTTTATTCCAGACCATAATTTTAAAATAACATCAGCAGTAAAAGCCTAATAAATGGAAGGTTCTCTCCACTTCTTTTCAAGTACCACAGAGAGCTTCAAACCTGGAAGAAAAAAAGATGAGAGCAACTGTTTCTGCTTTGGAGAGTTGCTGTTATCTGGGTTGAAATGTTGGCCCTCAGCACTCTGAAATTCCTGCCCATGATATGAGTCCCAAGAAAAATCTGGGGCCTTTGTGCAATGGGCCTCTAAATCTTCATTTCGCCGTGCCACACACATACAGGTTGCACACTATGGCTTAATCAGCTGCCTTTAGCAAAACAGAAACTTAGAATTCTAACAAACTGGAACCAGTTGTGGTGTTTTGAAAGTCACAGCAGGACCACACTTACACCCTAGGACAGCACGCAGTCCGGAGTTCTTTCTCTTTCTTACAGTTCTTCCCTTTGCACAAAATAAACTTTTCTTCCTTCGGTCAAAAGGAGATAGCTATCGACATGAAAGCACCATTCTCTTCTCTCATGAATCACTAAGTGCCTTGGTTCCACATTAGGTCACCGTAGAACACAGACTGCAACGGGAACACATAAAACTCTAACCGGGGAGGGGAGGGACGCTGTTCTGGAAGATCGTTGCCAGAGTAACATAAACCTTGTATGTTTTCACAAGGAAATGAGTCACTTGCTTGTGTTGGCTAAAACTCTGTTTTCTTTCATTTCATATTTTAGTTCTCTAATATATGCTGAAAGCGCCCAGGGTTTCCAGTCTTCAGATGAAGATATCTTGCTAATTAAAAACTCAACAGAGGGTTTGCATGGTAATTAAACAGAACGGGATAAAAAGAACACTCAAGCAACCAAGAACACTGGGAAGGCAAGGGCCAGCGCACTCACACTTAATCACTTCTTGGAGAGGAAGCCCTGGGGTGGGGGCAGAGGTGGGCTCTGCATATTGAGATAATTCAGAAGAAAACAACTAGAAGTAAAATGTACTGAACCCCACTGGTTTAAAAATATATAGTATACTCCAACACAATCAGAATGTGTTTGCCTTGAATTGTTGGGTTATTTTAATGTTTCTCTTTGTTTTGATGGTTTAGTATTAGAAAATATTAGTGCAGGAATTACGAATGCAGTGTTAGCCATTATTGCATGGGCCACTCCATCAGCTGCCCCCTCAACCCAACTAGGCTAATTTCCCTCTTTATCCTACCATCCCTTGATGAGATAATTACCATATTTATAATTTATCCAAGTCTGATCTCTCTTCCTAATTTCTTTGGGACATTTTTACTTGATACCCAATATACCACTCTGACACAATATTTTAAAAGTCAAACTCCCCCTTACCTTCCTCCCCTAAACCAGCATCTCTTCCTGATTCTTTCATTTCTGTCCATGGTACCATCATTCTCTCTGCAAGACAATCTCAAACCCAGGAAACATCTTTGATTCTTCCCTTTCCTTCCTTTCTCCTACACATCTGAGTCTGATGAAGTAATCTATTTTGGATTCATGCCTTCCTTTCCAATCCCACAGCCACACCCTTGTCCAGAATTGTAGTCACCACTTCACTATTTTATGACAACAGTTTCCTAATTGGTCTCTGCCTGCACTCTCTCAGTGCTACCATCCATCCTGTTCACTGTGCAGGGCTAATCCCTGCTCGAACCTTCTAGTGGCATCGCGCACCGGAAAGAAAGTCAAACTCCATAGTCTAGTGTTCAGGTTCTCCATATTCGTGCCTCCTCTTATGCCCTAACTTTATCTTCCCCATCTCGCCTGTGGAGTTCTTTCCTCTGGGCTGATTTTGGCATTGTCTCATTCCCTCCCTTTGCTCCTTCCCAATTTGTCCTGGAAAAGGAACCCCTCCATTTTATTGCTGCTCACTATCTAGGCCAGGGATGGGGAACGTCTCATTTAAGGCCCACAAAAATCATTTGGTCTGGCCCTGCCAAGGCATTGGGGGTGAGTTAACTAAATGTTTGAGCAATTATAGCAGGCTAATTTTTTAAGTTGATTATTCTGTATGGCCTGCAAATGATGTTCTAAATACCCAATGGCCCTTGACAGAAAAAGGTTCCCCACCTCTGATCTAGGCTCACCTCATAGACCATCTCCTTGCTGAAACCTTTCCTAATCATGCAGGCACCTCCTGCCATATTTCAGCTTGTTTCATTGAAATTTCCTGTGTTTAGGTCTTGTTCTCATCAAGAATGCCTAGCCTGCTAAAGACAAGAAATATGTCTCTGTTTCATGTATACTGTAGTCACAGTGATATAGCTGCAGTCTGTTTTCTATAATTATTTCCTCATAAAGATGGTAATTATCTTAATAATGTTATCCATAGCTACTAAGTTGTACACTGATCTGAATATTTTTAATACATTTTAATGAGTATGTTTTCAAGATTTTCATAACTTGTTTTATAGTCATTTGTTCATCTTTCATGCATGTCTGAAAGATTTAAGGACATTAATTAAATGTCTAGTCAATTTGCCTCATAATTAACTTCATCCAAATCCTTATTTAGCATCCATCTTTTTTCTTTCTTTCCTCTTAGGTACATTTTTTTTTCATCTCAGAGATATCTTTCTTCTATATTTGTATTTATATTATATATGCTTTATTCATTTCTATTACTTTATTTTTAAACTGTAGTGTAGAATTCAAACTAAAAACATATAAAATGTAGATAGTGTGCATTTTACCTTTTTTTCCCCCAACAGTAACCATTTTATTAACACTTTTTACCCTTCTGGAGAATTTTTAAGCATGTACAAAGCCAGTATGGCTTATTTTACCATATTTTTTCAGCTCTCCCATTCTTGATACTGTGTTTTATCTCTCTCTCTCTCTCTCTCTCTCTCTCTCTTTCTCTCATCAATCTGACTAGAAGTTTACCAATAGTATAGATTATTTTTAAAATGCAACTTTCTGTTTCATTGTATTTCTCCATCCTTTCGGCTTCCTATTTCATTGACTATGGATTTGTCTTTATTAGTTCATCTCTTCTGTTTATGTTAGGTTTAATTTAATTTTCTTTTTCTAGTGTCTTAAAATTTAACCTTGCATCATTGATTTAATACTTTTCTCCATTTTTAACAAATGAGGAATTATTTAGCTGACAGAATAATTTAGCTATATCATAGACAATCAATGAAAATGGAATTTTTCCCATCACAAATTTGACATGATAATTCTCCATCAATCTGAAAGCTGGTTAGACAGAGCAATATGATCTTGCCATGGCGTCACCGAACTTCAATGAAAGTCATCTGAAAGACAAAGGAACAAATTTGGTGCCTGCACCAATGTAAGATATACCTCTTCTTCATAGGTTAAATATTTTACAAAGTTTATCAAATTCAGATATATAAATTTATTTCAGTTTTTGTGATGAGCAAATAAAAGTTATGTTAAAGTTATTTTAAGAAATACAGTCTTGAGGGAGAGAAGCCAGTTTTGAATGACTAGCTGGAAATGGAATTAGATCATTCCTTTTCATCTTAGTAAAAAACAGTTATTCTATCCATAAAATAAAGGACTTTCCTCCTTTTTAATATGTGCGCTTGATGGTATAAATTTCCTTCTAATAAGCACTGTTTTAGCTGCACCTTACAGATTTTGTTTTATCATGTTTTCGATTTCATTCAGTTTAAATATTCCTAATTTACCATTGTAATTTCTTCCTTGAACCAGAGATTATTCAGAACTGTGTTGACTCATTTTTACATTTTTGGATTTCCAGATATCTTTCCTGTATCACTTTTTAAACTTTTGTTGTTGTTTTTGTTGTTGTAAGAAAACATATTCTGTATGATTTCAATCCTTTTATATTTATTGAGGCTTGTTTTATAGCACAGAATATGGTCTATCCTGATAAGTGTTCTGTGTTCATTTGAAAAGATTATGTATTCTTCTGTTATTAGATGAAGCTTTCTATGTCAATTAGGTCTAGTCGATTGATACTATTGAGTGTTCTATACAATTTCTAACTTTTTGTTCACTTGTTCTATTAGTTACTGAAAGAGTAGTGTTAAATCCCTACCTATGATTGTGTATTTATCTATTTCTCCTTTAAGTACTATAAGCTTTTGCTTCATATATTTTGAAACACTGTTATTAGTTGCATGCACATTTAAAATTATGTCCTCTTCAAAAATTGACTTGTAGCCCTGGTTGGTGTGATTTAGTTGGTTGAGTGTCATCCCATGCACCCAAAGGTCACCAGTTCAATTCCTGGTCAGGGCACATAACCAGGTTTTGGGTTTGATCCCCAGTCAGCGTGCTTACAGAGGCAGCCAATCAATGTCTCTCTCTCTCTCTCCTCCCATTCTCTTCTTCTCTCTCTAAAATCAATAAAAAAATATGTATTTTAAAAACTGACTTGTTGATCATTAAGAAATGTTTCTCTTTCCTCATTATCCTTGTTCTAAATTTTACTTTGTGTGATGTCAATAAAGCTGCTCCAGCTATTTTACTTAATAAGTGTTTGCATGGCATAACTTTCAAATAACTTTACTTTTAACCTGTCTTTAGATTTATGTTTCTTATAAATATCACATCATTGGATCCTGCATTTTTATCTTCTCTGACAGTTTCTGCATTTTAACTGGGGCATTTAGACTATATATATTTAATGTGATGAACAATATGGTTGAATTTAAATCTATTATTTTCCTATTTCTTTATGTCCCATTTCCTACCTTCTTTTAGGTTAACTCAATGTTTTTTTATTACCCCATTTTATCTCCACTATTGATTTATTAGGTGCATCTCTGTTTTTTTTTTATTTCAGTGGTTGCCTTAGGGTTTGCAATTTATATTTTTAATTTATCACAGTCTAGGACCTAGGCTTAAGTATTTTTTTTAGCCTGTGTATATTTTACCTATGTATAGTATAAGAACCTTATAACATTATGCTTTCATTTCCTTCCTCCTATCCTTTGTGTCAATTGATGAATTTTTAAAAATATTTCATGAAGTACATATATGCTCGTTCTGAGTACCTTCAGCTTTTATATGTCTAAATCTTTTTTTTAACTTTTTTTGACTCGTTAAACAATTCTAGACTAACAAATTTATTTTCCTTTAGTGTTATACAGATATCTCTCTACATCTTCTGGTTTGCATAGCATCTGTAAAGAATTCTTCTAGCATCCCTATCTCAGTTCTTTGTGCATAAAGTGTCTATTCTCTCTCTGCTCTTAAGATATTTTTGTCAGTGGTTTTTGATAATTTGATTATGATATGCTTTGCTCTGTTTTTCTGCATGTTCAATTTATTGAACTTCTTTGATTTATGGGTTTAAGTTCAAATTTGGAAAGTGTTCGATCAGTATTTCTCTAAAATAATTTTTATGTCCTCACATTCTTTTATAGAGCTCTAATTAAGTGTACATTAGAACACTTAATACTGTCCTATAGATTACTGCTACTGTTATATTTTACATCATTTTGATAGTTTCTATTGCTATGTCTTCAAGTTCATTGATCATTTATTCTACAGTTACTAATTTGATATTAACCTCTCCCAATATATTTTTATTTCAAACATTGAATTTTCATTTATTTGATACAAATATCATTATTTTATCTTCCATTTCTCTTCTAATACTATTTTTATTTTCTGAAACATAGAAAACATTTACGATAGTTGTTTCTACATTCTTGTCTGTTATTTCTATCATTTCTGTCTGTGTGTTTGTATTGAATTTATTTATATTTTTACATGCTAATAAATATTTGGACATTATGATTTTATGTTGTTCTTTTGCCAGATTTCTTTTTTTTTTAAGGAAAATTATTTTTTTATTCTTATATTATTTATTTATTTATTTTAATTAAATCATTATTGTTCAGATTATTACAGTTGTTCCTCTTTTATCCCCCCATAGCTCCCCTACACCCGGTTCCCACCCCACCCTCTGCCCTTACTCCCTTCCCCCCACTATCCTGTTCCATAGGTGTACGATTTTTGTCCAGTCTCTTCCTGCACCCCCCACACTCCTTTCCCCACTGAATTCTCAGTCCACTCCCTTTCTATGCCCCTGATTCTATTATATTCACCAGTTTACTCTGTTCATCAGATTTTTTATTCACTTGATTTTTAGATTCACTTGTTGATAGATATGTATTTGTTGTTACTTTATTGTTCATAATTTTTATCTTTACCTTTTTCTTCTTCTTACTCTTCTTAAAGAAAACCCTTCAGCATTTCATATAATACTGGTTTGTCGGTGAT
>NW_006293001.1:1830270-1841334 GCF_000327345.1 Myotis davidii | reverse complement strand
ATTCATATGCAAATGGCTCTGCACAGAGCTTTGGTGGGCCGGGGTCTGAAGGAATCAACAGGGTGGAGCAAGCAGCTATGCATGCTCCTCAGTACTACCCTAAGAGGCCCCGGTTCTCAGTGTCCCGGTAATCGCTGCATGTACCTCTGAGAGAAAGCCACCCTTGAGTTCCGACTGATGCCAGATAGTCCAGTTTCTCCCGTATGAGTCTGGGTCCCCAAAGACTCTCCTGGAACTGGAGTTCAGAGCATTCAGGAGCTTGAGACTCCCTCCCGATTGAAAAAGACAATTGTGTCCTCAGCTGCCAGCCCTTTCCACGTGTGCCTCCATACCTCTGCACTTTACTTCCACACTGCACCTCCTCTGAGTCGCAGTGTGCTTATCTCTTTCCTTCTAGTTGTAGAATTTCCACTCAGCCAACCTTCCTGTGGTTCTGGATTATGTCTGTTTTGTCTTTTAGTTGTATTTTTGAAGTTGTTGTGCGAGGCAGCAATTTCTGGTGTTTACCTATGCTGACATCTTGGTTTCCAGCTGCAAGATTTCTTTTATTCTTTTAAATAGTGTTGTGTTTTTATGCACAATTAAGTAATTTGAAATAAGTTGTTTTACTCTAAGGCTTGCTTTTAAACTGCTAAAACAGGTCGACATCAGACTGTAGTCTAGAACAAATTTAGACCTACTTCTTAAGATTCTACCCAATGAGCAAGCATCAGATCTTCCCACTCTGGCTGATGTAAACACAGACTACCCCAACCTTGGGTGAGATCCTGGAATTTGTCTGCTTACTGATGTCCAGTGGTATTTAACCCAGCTGCAGGTAGTTTAATCTCGTGCATGAGTAGATTAGCAATCAGTGAAAGACTCAAGCGAACCCCCTTCAGATCTCCAGAGCCTTTTCTCTGCCTCCTTTCTAGTATCTGCCCCACAGTTTCTAGCATCAGGCCTCTCTGAACTCTAAGCTCTCTCCTCTTCTGAGTAAGATAGCCCAGTTCTGTTGGGTTCCCTCTTGATATACTGAAGACTGGAAACTATCTCCAGGCAAAGTAAGCTAGAGCACTTACTAGTCTCTTTTTTTTTGTTTGTTTGTTTTTCCTCAGGGGTTACAACCCTAAACTGCATTTGTAAAATATCTGAAAACCATTGCCTCACATATTTTATTCAGCTTTCTATTCTTCTAAGGAAGACGGTTATATCTGGTTCCTTTACTCTGTCTTGGCCAGAATCAGAAATTCCTATCAGTTTAACATCAACCTCTATTACTATGAGTGAGGTTGAGTATCCCTCATAGTGTTTGAGAAAAGGCTTTGTATTTCTCTCTCTGTGAATTGAGTTTATATCCTTCATCCATTTTTATTGTGTTCTTGGTACTTTCATCGTTTTCAATAATATGACTTAATGCTAAAATTCTGCTTTACTGATTCTTTATAGTTCCAAAAAATAGTTTTCCTTATCTATTCATATTTCCATAGCTCTTCCTAAAATAATTTGTAAAGCTGCTGTATTGGTGTTTTAAAGATTCTGCATTCCATTTTTATATTTGCATATTTCTACACTTTCAGTGCAAACATCAATTAAACAAATATTTTTAAAAGTATTTAAGACCCACATAAAACTAATCCAGAGTGAAATGAGAGCAAACCAAACAAAAGACACATTTTATGACCTTAGGAAAAGGAAATATATAAAGTTGGGTGGGGAGACACAAAGACAAAATTACAAAATTGACTAAGATTAGTCATTAAATTCTCTTGGAAAAAATCTTTAGAAGTGCCAAATAAAATAAATAAAATATAGTGGGAGATTTTAAAATACCTGTTTTAGAAGTGGGCTGAAAAGTAAGAAGAAGAAATAAGTATGAACAAGGGAGTCGAAAATATAATAAACAATTCTTGATAATATAAGTAGAGGTACTTCATATGGACATATTCTTTTTCTTACTACATGCCCATTGCATATTTACAAAATGAGTCATATTATGGCCACATAAAAGATGTCCTCAGCAAAAATTTTAAAGGAGGGATTTTACAGGCCACATTCTGTAATCATAATCCAATAAAATTAGAATGAATAATAAATATACCCAAGCGATTCTACCTACTTGGGAATTAAGACCCATATTACTAAATAACCTTTGGAAATGAAAGCAACTACTAAAAATATTATGAAGTAGAAAAGAGGCCCACATATCACTTGTGCTCAGCCCTCTGTGAGGAGACAAGAAGTCATCCTTCATTTCCATCTGTCATTTTTATGTTTAGCAAAGCAGTTATCCTTTCTCATTCTATATGCTGGTGTGTGTCTGGGCTTGATATTTACTGGTTTATTTATTAATATCGCTTATTTGCTCTGTTAAAAAGTAAACCAGTCTTCAAGAACAAATTAAATTGCCTAGCTTTTAAAAACATATATATATAACATGCAGTTAATTTTGGTATTTTCAAATATGTGGTTTAATACAGTTTTATACATTGTTATTCACATAGATTCATATTAGATTTAATAATGCAAAATGCTTAGGACAGGACACAAACTAGGTGTCACACATTCGATAGTGATTCTTGTTTTAATATGTGAGTTCCTGCTTGCTCAGCTTAGTGGAAAGTTCCACCTCCTCCTCCCCCTGCCAGTCCACAGGTTCCATCTTCCAGTGTGCTCACCAACCTCCCACTGGTCTTCTTCCCCTTCACAGGCCTAGTTCCCATTATTCTCAATTGGTTCCTGGAGCTGGAACTTGGATATGTCTCTCCCTGAAGCCAGAAACATAAAAGAGAACTTCTAAGAACAATAAGAGCTTTCAGTGTACCACCATTCTCAATGTGCCTGCTTCCTTCCCCCTGCTCCCCAGGAGAAACTCAGGCATGAATCTTCTTTCCAGCTCTCTGATAAATGATGAGGAATGGAAACATATGGTCTTCTATGTTTCAGCAGGTTTAAATGCTTGCTCTATGGCAGCAGTTCTCAACCTGTGGGTCACGAACAACCCTTTCACAGGGGTCGCCTAAGACCATCGGAAAACACATATATAATTGCATATTGTTTTTGTGATGAATACTATGCTTTAATTATGTTCAATTTGTAACAGTGAAAATACATCCTGCATATCAGATATTTACATTACAATTCATAACAGTAGCAAAATTACAATTATGAAGTAGCAACGAAAATAATTTTATGGTTGGTGGTCACCACAACATGAGGAACTGTAGTAAAGGGTTGAGGCATTAGGAAGGTTGAGAGCCACTGCTCTATAAAGTCCTCAAGTATATGGGCCTCATGGGAGTCATATTCTAATGGGGGAGATAGAAAATAAACAAGTAAACCAAAATAATATAACAGGCAGCGATACAGGCCAGGGAAAACATAAAGCAGGATATATCAGTGAAGATCCTGTCAGAAAAACAGTAGTCCAATGAACAGAAGTCCAGAATTTAATCTGAGGAATTAGTTGCAATGATGTCAGAAACTCTTAAAGGGCAACAGGTGACAATGAGACACTCCAGAGATTTGCAATTGCCCCTCAGGCTAAAGAATGAAGGGAAGAAGTCCTATTATTGAAGCCCAGGGGCCAAGACCACTTTGCAGATGCTGGAACCAGATGAGATGCAGTCAATTACAATGCCACCCAAAAGAGAGAAAAGTGGAGAAATCTCTTGGATTCTGCCTCTCTTCCTTCTCTCTTCCCACAAAAGATGAATGTCCCTCTCTCTAAACAAACTTAACTGGAAGCCAATTGGCAAAGAGGCTGGGAGATGGAATGTGTAAGGATCAGTCTCTGCAGTACAGAGAGAGTAGAGGGGGGTGGGGAATGGGTCTGAGATGAAACAAACAACTCACTGAAAAAAAAGGGGGGGGTGGTTCAGAGTCACAGGTGATGAGTGGAAACTATTTTAGACAGGGTGGTTAGGAAAGATCTCCTTGAGGAGGTGACATTGGAACAGATGCCTGAATGAAGTAAGGGATTAAGTCATCTGAAGATCTTAGAAACAGGGTACCAGGCAGAGGGAAGAACAAATTTGAAGACTCTGGGAAGGAAACCAGCTGAGCTCAGTCAGGGAGCCAATGTGGGATGAGCAGAGCAAGCAAAGGGTAAACCAGCAGGAGAGGAGGTGGCCTGGAGATTGGACTGGGGGTAAATGTGATGGGAAACCTTGTGAATATTTGAGAGGTAGAGTGATGGGACCTGATCAACACTTTTGAAAGGTCCTGTTCACCTCAAAAATTCAAATAACATCAGATGCTGAAAATGCATATGTTCCTATTAACTGCTGCTGTGTTTCTGCCTCCCATGCTACCTTTCTGGTACAAAACATCCTACAGGACCATCTGGGACTTGCACATCTTGATACAATACAATAACTCTTTGGGCCTACTGGTATTCTTTTTAATCTAGAGCAACCCTGCCACCATTTTCTTTTCAAGTCATTTAGATGGAAGTTGACCTGAAGATATGATGCCTCAACTGGTGGTGATGGTGTGGCAATCTCAGCTAGTTGGGATAAGAGCTATGAAAAGGTAAGAACTGCTCTTCGTGAAGAATACAAGACCCTGGAGGGAATGTGAAATCATTTATTTTTCCATACAGGAATTCCAGATACTAGGATTCTCTTTTTTCTACAGTAAGCTAATTAGAATAAAAATATAAAGTTTCACATGTCACAAAATATTATTATTATTGTAATTTTCTTAAACATTTAACAATATAAAAATGATCCTTAGTGACAGACAAAAACAAGCAGTGGGTTAGATTGACCCATGGGTCTCAGTTTGCTCAAATCCTCCCCCGAAAGCTTCCAGCAACTTGTTTAAATAGGAATGAAAAGCAGAGATCATAGATTGTTGAAGAAAGTCTCTAATGGGAGAGTCAGAAGCCAAAATAAAGAAATAGCAGAAAGAGGACCTCACAAGAAACAGGAAGAAACCCACACTGAGACATGCTGGTCCTAAAAGGGACTCATGAGATAAAAATGAGGGAGTGTCACATACAAAGGATCCAGAACCAAAATACCATTGGATTGCTCAATATTAATACTAGGAGCTAGAGACAGTGGAGTAATTACTACATAATTATTTCTACCTAGAATTAATTCTCTCAATCAAACATAAAGATAGAACAAAAGCATGCTAGTCCCTGGATCTAAGACACCAGGGATCTAATACAAAAGAAAAGCAATAGAAATTCTCAGGATGATGGTAAAATAAAACCCCTGAGCAGCTGTGTCGCAGGCTCGATAGTCACCAGACTGTACTGGAACATGAACATTATTAATACTCGAGATCTCTACTTTTCATGGAGAATTAAGGATAGAATAGTGAATATATAAATATATATATTTATTGCATAGAGAGAGAGAGAGAGAGATTGAGAGAGGCAAACTAAAAAACAGACAATTATTAACAGGGGAAATGAGAAGTCAAATAGGAAGGAAATATAAGAATAGTATTCCACATGACTCAGCTGTCCCTAAAACTCATATTAAGAACAGTACAAACTGAATTTCAATCTAACTCAAAATTATGATATAATTCTATTAGGAAGATGACGTGAAACTAAGAAGGGGAGGGGTGTTTAAGAGAGCAAAATGCTTATCTTCTATGGTAAAGAGAACATCAGAAGATAATATCTAAAACAGAAAAATCAAGCAAAAGCAGCATAAACATGCAATTTAGAAATATAGAGAAATACCTAGGGAACAAGTGAAAGGGGTGAAAGTTGTTCCTGCTGGGGACTAAGAATGGAGGATGGGGAGGAAACAGCTCTTTGTTATTTCTGAGTAGTTATTATAAGAATTATAGAATTATGACACTTTATGCACATGTACACATTTGATGAAAATAGAAATTCACAGGCAAAAGATCATGTTGGTTGCTCTATACAGAATTGGTTGGGAAGGGGACAAGTGTGAAAGCAGGAGGGTCAGGTAGGGGTTTGGTCTAGGCAAAAAGTAGCAGCAATGGAGATAAAACTTGATAGGCTCAAATGTACTTTGGAGGTTGAAGCACCCACATTTGGTAATAAGTTAACCATGGAAGCAAAAGAAACAGAGCTGTTAAAGACAATTCCCAGGTTGCTGGCATAGCAAGATATGGAAGTACCATTTAAAGAGGTGTGAAATATATTCAAATGGAGGGTCATCTAAAACTGCCAGCTCTCACCTGGGTGGTATGGCTCAGTAGTTGAGCATCAACCCGTGAACCAAGAGGTCACCAGTTTGATCCTCAGTCAGGGCACATGCCTTTATTGTGGGCTAAATTCCCAATAGGGGGGCATGCAGGAGGCAGCTAATTAATGTTTCTCTCACAGCTCTTTCTTTCTTTTCTTTCTAAAGTCAATAAAAACATTTTAAAACAACAACTTACAGCTCTGATGTGAGAAAATAATTTACCAATACTGTATTTTTTAATGGCGATCCGCTTCTCTGATTTCCATAGGATTTTCCCCCATGCATGAATCTAATGTTGGAAAACTCTTCCTTTGAGATTAAATTTTCCAAGTAGGAAGGTGGGTCACTTTGCCATTCCACAGACAACTGTATAAATGGTATACTCTAGGGTTGTCAGTGTACCACCTACACAATTCGGTTAACCTGCTTCACAATTTCTACCAGCCTCGTATTTACAAATTATAGGGTAAAATTGATGAGTGGCACTGATTTGCTAAAAATATACTGTTATTGTTTTCATTACATTTAAGAAATAATTTTAGAATAAATCTACTACTAAACACCTACTAAACAAAATGGAAACATTCAGATATGCCCCAACCCAAGCAAGAAACCAATACTCACTAAAGTATTCACATGGAGATGGGCAGGATCTGTGATAAGTACTCAGTAAGCCACCTTCTCAGAAATACCTTTGGGAGCATTTGCTGTAGAGATCTTCACTCCTCCTCTCAAACTCTGTACATTTACACCTGAATCACATCAGAGAAGCAGGATGCTGAGTCTCTGCGTGCCAGTGAAGAACAAAGGACACAGATTTAGGTCAAAATAGGAAAGGAAACTAAAGCAAAGAAGCTCCATAGCTAGGAAACTTGTGTGGGAAAAACAGCCATATGAGAAGAGACAAGCAAAACACTTCAAAGCACCAAGCTGATGTCATCCCAGAAGCTAGCATCTGCCTCCAAACGGAAGTTGCAGCACCCATGGTCAGAAATTGAGAGAAAAGGAGGTGGTACTGAGATCAGAGTTGATTTTTTTTTTCCAAACTCTACTTTGTTTTGCTAGCACCAGGGCTGTGTAGCTAACCTAGCCGCCCTGAACGAACACAGAAGCAGCCTACAATCTGCATGGGCAACATATGTCAGCACCTTAACAGGTACCAGCCTGCCAGGTTTTTATGACTTCTTACACAAGCAATTCTAAATACCACAACTTCTGGAGAAGTGATAAGTTCCAGGAAGTTGGATTGGTTAGCATTCCTTCCTTTCTTTCCTGGAAGCCTTTCCCACCAGCACTAGCCTTTCTGCGCTGGGCCCTGCCTTAAGTCCCTCAATAAACAGTCTTTCTTGTTCTGCAATCAACTAGACAGTGCCTTTTTGTTAGGTGCTTCTCAGTATGTATTTTTTTTTATCTTAACTGAATTATCCAGGAAACTTTCCCACCTGGATGGACTTTGTTTTATGTTTCCTAAATCAACCAGCTCAACTGTCTGTTCTGAACTTAGACACATACAGGTAAGCAATTTCCCCATTTGCCTAGATTTGTCATTGTATTGCTATGTTATTGTTCATGATTGGTACATCTGAGCCAGGAATGTGAAAAGGAGCGAGATGTGCACCTTACTGCATGCGCACGCGCATTCACATACTTGCTGAAGCAGATAAGACTCTTGTATTGAAGCACGTATTTTAAAGACATCCTTCCACTGAAAATTAGACATCTTTATTAGCAAATAGCATAATTAATTTAGAATACTTTGATGATTAGTTTTAGAAATACTAATAGTGTTAAATTAAGAGGACTAGATGATGTCAACTGAAGTCTCTGTAGGCACTCAAAGGCCTGGGGTAATAAGATTTCTTTTCAAATGGCAAGAAATCTTCCTACCAGCCATATAAGACAGTAGTAAAGATTTTTGTCCAAGAAGCCAATGAATTTCTTTTAAGTACTAATTGTGGATTTCAAAATAAGGATATTGAACTATTTCTGCTAGAGCAAAGGTTATGCAGATGATAGAAGACAGTATCCAACTAATACTAAATATATGTGTTCATTTGGGCCATATATATATTATAATCATTGTTCAGATAATTGAATTAATTTCATTTTTTAGATTAGTACTTCCCCCAAATTGGTCAGAATTACCCAGGAAATATTAGAAACTACATATGCCCTGCCTTTATTCCATATGGCAATGTCCAGAGGAGAAGTCTGGGCATGTATTTTTTTAAAAGAGCCACAATGATTCTGAGCCAGGTTTAGAATCATTGATTTATGAATGCCAAATAACTAGTTCTTAATTTGTTGTGTTTGGTTACTTTGTCTATCTTAAAAACCAATGTAACTGTCATCTGGTGATCTTTAATGTATATGGTTGAATCAGTCAATTATTCATGCAAAAAATATTCTAAAATGCAATCTTGGGGAGATCCATTAATGGTTCTCCATCACTGAAACATTGCATTAAAGACTGCTCTCTTGATTTCTTAGTTCAACTCCAAAGTGTTAAATTTAATTTACTATTAGGATATGAGACTGGGCAATAGTTTAGAAACCTCACTGGATAACTTAATGTAGCCTTGTTCATCATTTTGTGGTGAGTAAAATAGTTTGATAGTTTATTGTATAGGCCTTCCCTACTTACACTTTTCACTTTTTCATCCCCAGTCTACATGTATCAGGCTCTCCTCCACTGTTTGTGGTTTCATGGTGGGAAGGGGGGCAGGGTGCAGACAGAGAAAGACTCTCCCTGATGTTTTCCAAAAGCCCAACCCCTTAGGAGAATTCACCAGACTTGAGGAAAAGGTCAAGGGAACGCAAGTTTTGGAGAAGAAACAGAGTTACCTAGACAAGCAAGCCAGAGGATGGGGCTAAGAGATAGTGAAGAAGCCTTCCTCCTCCGAGGAAGCCCCAGGATTTGTCAAGGCCTTAGTGGTGGCCGCTTGATGTACCAGGTGAAGTTTCAGAGGTTTCTGCCTCCTAAAAAGCACCTGAATCCCAAGAATGGTATGCAAACATCAGGGACCCCTTCATCTGGGGTGAGGTGGGGTGGATGGTTGTGAATAAGGAACTGTGGCTAGCTCAGCATTTATCTACAGGGCCAAAAGACCAGAGACTAGAGGCCTTGCCATCCCATCCTGACACCTTGCATGGTATTAGGCCCTATTTTCATTTCCTGGGACTTCCCTGGCAAAGAACCACAAACTGGGTGACCTAGAAAAAGGAACAGCTATTGTCTCACATTTCTGGATACTGGAAGTCTAAGATCAAGGTGTCAGCAGGGCCATGCTTCCTCTGAAACCTATAGAAAAGGGTCACTCTTTGCCTCTTCCACCAGGCACCGGCACTCCGTGGAGTTCCTTGGTTTGCAGATGTATCACGCCAATCTCTGCCCCCATCATCAATGCCTGTCTTGCCCCTGTGTGTCTCTCTCCTTTCCTTCTAGAACACCAGTCACATTGGATTGAGGGTGCATCTCACTCCATTATAACCTCATCTTAGCTAATTATGTCTGCAATGACCCTATGTCTAAGTAAGGTCACATTCTGAGATACTGTGGTTAAGGACGCCAACACATCTTTTTAGGGGAAACAATTCAATCCATAACAGACCCCAGCACCTCAACGTGACCCCAAAGTAAGAAGGAACCCCAGAATTCCAGAAGTGAAGCTATTTACAAACTGGTGGGATCAGGACCTGGATACCAAATTAAAGCAATTGAGAGAAAATTAAAAATAAAAATATATATTGCATATTTGAATTTGTAGACTGAAAATCCTGTGCACTCTCACTTCATCCAAATGTTTAGCATTATATGAAGTGCTTAATATTTTAACCATCTTTTGTATGCAATAGACCTGGTACTTCTCTGCACCAGCTCCCCAGCCCCACCCTCAGAGTTTCTGTTTAGCACATTGTAAGTGCCTGTCAAATGTGAAATAAATGAATAAATAAGTGTATCATGGAGAATTCCAACAGAAAACATGCAATTTACTGGATATTATTAGAACCTGATATTTTGCTTTGAAAAATATCAAAACTACTTAAAATAAAGTCAATTTCTACTTTGATTTCTGAACCTAATGTTACAATAAAAGCCATTTCAGTTAAAGAAAATTAGTTTTATTTAGGATCTCCTTTTTAATTTTCATAGTTACTTTTCCTATATTTTACTTGACTCTTTCTCCTTCAAAAAAATAGATCACAGGAGAGTTGCAATTCCTCTAAAAAGTCTAAATGCAGTTACATTTAAAGCTCATTTGATTCAAAGTATTCCTTAGAACAGTGGCTTTTTGAAAAGGTTAATTTTCTTCTAATGTAGTCAGATTTTTAAATCAGAATGCTAGTGCTCTAGTAGTTGTATTAATTTCAGAAATGGCAACCAAAAATTCAGTCTTATAATAAACTACGAAAATAATAGTTACAGAACCCATGTCATTCTTGAACTGTAGCAAAAATAGGACCCAATATATTACATAGAAACATTTTAAAAGATAGGAATTTGATTTAAGTGGCATAACATAGTTTGTGACCTTGTTTCATGGATAAAAATAGGCAAACTTTCCCCTGTGTCCTTCTCATCTTTTTGAGGAAGAAACATAAAATCGGATGCTTGCATTGTTGGGTTTGAGCTCCCTTATGAGGGTATTTAAAGCTTTTTTATAGTCCTTGAATTCAGAAAAAAAAATATTTATTTTTTTAAATACTCTGTGTGTGCGCGCGCATGTTCTGGAAAAAAAAATGTTTGACTTAACATCAAGCCAAAAGACACGAACCCCCTGATCTCTTGCCATGAAGGAGTAATAACCTTTGATGTTACTGCGAAAGATTTCCAGCTGTTCAAAAACAATTCCAGGTCATTAAACGAGTTTTAAAAATTAAATCTTTGTTTTTGGAATCATAA
>NW_006293001.1:1817838-1828815 GCF_000327345.1 Myotis davidii | reverse complement strand
TAAAAGAAATATATATTTTTTATTACAGAGAGGAAGGGAGAGGGATAGAGAGTTAGAAACATGGATGAGAGAGAAACATCGACCAGCTGCCTCCTGCACACTCCCTACTGGGGATGTGCCTGCAACCAAGGTACATGCCCTTGACCAGAATCGAACCTGGGACTTTTCAGTCCGCAGGCTGACGCTCTATCCACTGAGCCAAACTGGTTAGGGCTAAAATAAAAGTTTTTTGTTTTGTTTTTAATTAAATTTATTGGGATGATAGGATCACACAGGTTTCAAGTGTGTATTTCTATGATACATGACCTGTATATTATATTGCATTCCCACCACCCAAAGTCAAATCATTTTCCATCACCATCTATTTTGCCCCCTTTACTTTTTACTACCCTTTCACCCCCTTCCCTCTGGTAACCACCATACTATTGTCTGTGTCTATGAGTTTCCATTTTATATCCCACATATAAGTGAAATCATATAGTTCTTGGCTTTTTCTGACTGATCTCTTTTACTTAGCATAATATTTTCAAGGTCCATCCATGTTGTCACAAATGGCAGTATTTCATCTTTTCTTATGGCTGAGTAGTAATCCATGGTATATATGTACCATATTTTGTTAATCTTCACCCAAGGGTATTCTTCCATTGATTTTTAGGGAGAGTGGAGAGGAGGGGGAGAGACAGAGAGAGATAAACATTGATGTGAGAGAGACACATTAATTGGTTGCCTCCTGCACGAGCCCTGATGGGGATGGAGCCTGCAACTGAGGTGCACTTGACTAGAATCAAACCCAGGGCCTTTCAGTCCACAGGCCGATGCTCTATCCACTGAGCCAAACCAGCTAGGCCTGAACCACGTCTTTTTTTATCCAATCCTCTATCAAAGGACACTTTGGCTGTCTCCATGTGTTGGGCACTGCGAATAATGCAAATGCAGTATTTAGCCAACACATCATTCCTCCCAGACAACCCTGGGCCTAACGCCAAATAAAATGCATTCTTATGAAGATCACCAAGTGATATACCTCCTACTCCCTGTGACTCATTTGAAAAGATATGCCTGCCAAGAGGGGCCTTCTGAACATTCAGAGGAGGGAGCTGCTTCTGCCAGCACAGGATCAAGGCCAGGAAGCTCACTCCTGGGATTAGAGCAAGGTCAGTGAGGAAATGAGTGTCAAGGGGTGGGATGGGAATGGATCAAATGACACGCTCTAGAGGCAGACATTTCGCAGACGTTTGAGTGGGTGTTCATGTCATCACTTGGCAAATCTCATGGCAGAGTCAAGACCCAGGTGGCAGCCTGTCTCCATGGAATAAGGCAACGGACTGCCTTGAATGACAAGCAGCCCTGCTGTCAACGCCCCTTGTACTTAATAAACAAGTTGGGGGAAAGGGACAAAAGCTTGTAATCAGCCTAAGTGCTGATAGACACAAAAGCCAGTCCTTTCCCAGATTCTCAAACCTCCTACACACCTGTGAGGCAAAAGGGAAACAAATCTGCATTTACCCTTGGTCAGTGCTAGCACTGAAGGAATCTGGGAAAACAAAGTCCCATACTCCAGAGTTCCCAGAATTGAAACTAGATTCCAGCATTCTTGCTTCCCTGCTAGAGATTTTCTCATTAGCTATGCTAACTCTTCGCTCTCTCTGAGTGACCCCCAATGCAACCAATTTAGTTATTTGACATTTCAGGTATTTTCCATTTGAATCAGAAGCTACTAATCCACAGTTAAATCCTTAAGTAATAAATTTGTCCTTTCTAAGCAGGGTGGGTAAAAATCCTCACCTCTTTGAATGCCCAGAGCTAACAATTAACTTTCCATCTTTATGTCTACATCAAATCTGTCAAAAAGAAAAATTAAAACATCCTCCCTGGAACACAAAATTCAAAGGCTGAAAAATATCTTAAGAATTAACCTCTATGCCCTATTCTTTGACTAGCAGGTTAAAAACTGAATTTGCACAAATCCAGCCTTCTCTTATTTGTGAAGATAAAAAGGGTCTTTGCTTGCTGAAGGGGAAAGGGCTGGCCATGCTGATTCGAAATCATGAAAAAATAGTGCAAGAGTGAGTGCAGTGAAATGGTTTAGCTGGGAGCCTGGGGGTAATTATAAGACAACACCTGCCAGTTGATAAGTGTGTGAAGTGTTAAGTCTGCTACCCAGTGGTATATAGGCACAGCCTAAACCTCGGAAAGGGCAGGGAAAGATGGCTGAAAATCAGATGCAAGTTTTTCTGGAATGTATTGAGCCTGGCCCTGATCAATGATCCCTCTGAGCCCTAGCCAGTTTGGCTCAGTGGATAGAGCATCGGCCTGCAGACTGAAGGGCCCCCGGTTTGATTCCGGTCAAGGGCGCATGCCTGGGTTGTGGGCTCAATTCCCAGTGTGGGCATACAGGAGGCAGCTGTTCCATGATTCTCTCTCAGCATTGATGTTTCATTCTCTCTCTCTCTCTCCCTCTCTCTTCCTCTCTGAAATAAATAAAATATATTTTTTAAAAATGATCCCCCTGAATATCCAGTAAGTTGTTCTGTCTGCTTCCTCCACCCACCATAATATACCCTAGGCTGATAGGCACCCATATAGCCTGACACTGGCATCTGTGCTGCTTGGTTGATGTAATGTCATGCCTCGTTAAATATTTTAATATCACCCCTGGGCATATCCAAAACTGGATTCATAATCTCCTCTTAAAAGCTGTCCTCATTAAGTCCCTTTCTAAAAACATTCTTTCTCATATGCTTTCTTTCACCATGCCACCTCCACATTCCTAAGCACCCAGTTAACCTCAGTTAGCTTTTGATTCTTATCCCACATTTGTCTTCCTTCTCCCAAATCCAAGCAGTTTCCAGATTCAATGTATTTGCCGGGTATAGCTTGAGACTCTGCAGGGCACCACCAGTTATATACTAGAGATGCAGGAAGATTCAACCAATCATCACTGTTGTCCAATGGTGGGTGGCTGGGGAGAGGAACAAATGCCAGGGCAGGTGTAGATGCTAGTGGTGTCTACAGCCTGCAGTAGAGGCTTCAGCCTGGTGAACAAGTACAAGATCAAGGGTGCAGAGATCTCCAACTATAAACCAAGTGGTCGGCAAAGAGGGGCAGGCATTGGGAAAGGGGGATTAGGAGTTGAGTCATCAGATATCTAGAGCAGGTGATACTTGAAAGTTGTCACATGGCTCATCACATGGTTCAAGGTTGGTCTATTGAGAAGCGTCTGGGCTGACACTGCCATACAGTTCAGCCAATGGCAAGGAAGGAGAGCAATAGGACAACACGGATCAAGGGCCCTTGAATATGACTGTGCTCTGAGTAGTTAGCACAAAAGAAATTCAGGAACAAGGATGAAGGCAGGAAGTCAGTTGTAAGAACTGTGTTACGAGGCAGGGAGGGGAGGGCCCAAGAATAAGGTAGAATATTTGATTATCAGAATTTAATTGTTCAATAAATATGTACCAACTACCTACCATAGGCCATCACAATGGATACTGGGAGAGAGTTTAAATGTAAATGTATGATAAGTGCCAAATCCAAATTCAGATAAGATTCAGAAGAGTCCAAAGGAAGGAACCGTCGGTCAGCTCTGCTCCCTGCAGGTGTTACACAAGGCTGCATAGGAGGTATGATGTTCAGACAGGTTCTTGAAGTCTGATTAAGCCGCAGAAATGTAGTGAGGTACCTTCAGAAGGAGGCCATAGCAAAGGGGCTGGAGATGGAGTGACCTAGGGGACTGCGAATTGTTCAAGTGCATTGCAATGGCAGCAAGGGTGGTTAAGCATCTGCAGCATCTGGCTAGAAGTAGCCCAGGATATTCAATATGGGATAGGTTCAAATATCAAATTTAGGTGGGGTAGAACGGAATTCAAGATCTAAGATACACTGAGCTTGGCATTTCTGCACCCACCTCCTCTCCATTCTTCTGGATACTATCCTAATTCAAACTACCCAAACCTCTTCAGCTTATCTAAACAAATGCAATGGTTCTCTAACGAGTGTTCCCAGTTAGTAAACACCTCTGCTTCCTCCCAATCTACCCTACACACTAAAGCACAACTTTGAACATGCTTTCCTCCTAAAAAAAAAATCTCTTAATAGCTTCCTATCACTGAAAGAATCAAAACTTCTATTTGTATTTTATATTTGAAGGACTCCTGCAGGACTTAGTTAAATATTTACTTGTCTCAAACTATGAAAATAATAGTGATACATGAAAGTATAGCACATCCGTGACAGGTGGTGATGGGTGGGAGGCAGAGAGAAGCACAGTTAGGTGGGGAGAAACCACAGGCTGCCTGGCCTAGTCTTCTTTTGTCATTCCATCCCCTAGCATCTTTCCTTCTCCCTCAGTCTTTGGAAGAGTGAACACAGAACCACGGAACCAGAGCTGATGTGATGACAACTTTGAAGCTTTTGTCATATATTGTCCTCTGTGACACTGCCTTGTTTTTTTATTTTGTTTGTCTGATAAGTTCGATCTTAAAAGCGAGTTCTAAACTAAATTAGTACATACCAATGTGGTTTTCCAGTGCCAAAGGTGTTTCAGTGTGCACATAGAATGAAATGTATGTTGTTTGTAAACTTCACCAGTATGTAAAAATAGATTTTGGAAAGTATCTTAATGAAATGAAGGAAATGAAAGAGGTTAAGTACTATTTTTATATCAGCATTGAACTAATGTGGCTTTAAGTCCAAAATGGTAAGGAATTACTAATTTTAAAATAGTCACCTTTTTTTTGAATGTTGAATGTCATAGACATAATAGCAATAACTACAATAATATATGGTTATAGAAAGTCAAACGTTATCTGTGTAAAAGAGCAATAGTCTAAACCAAAAAAGCAACGTTTGGTGTAATAAAAATTGAGAGGAAAGTGGACCAGCAAGATCAACATTCCTTCTAATTTATTTTGTTACAAATAACTCTTGTAGATTTCCCAAAATAGTGTTGCATCATTTCATAGTTACTACCTTGTTTATAAACACATATCCCTTTCCATCACAGTGTAGTCTGAGGGCCTGGGCTCCATTTCAGATAATCCCTATAATAGTGAAAACAGTTTACCTTATTAAGGAAAAGAACTTTATGTATGACATCATTCTCAAAGGACATAAATGGCCTCTGTCTGTTAATAGTCTGCTTTCAAATTCGATTTCATTCGTATGACTGCAGAGACTATAATTTATATAAGCTATATTCAGAGAAATAAACTTCCCCAAACATCTGTCTACCCATGAAACTAAAAGCTCTAAAAACCACTGTTGGCCCCAAACCTGAGATTTTGTTATAATCGGCACCAGGAACTTGGCACAGGAAGGAAGCGGGGTCAGTCTGCCTGATCAGGGTTGGCAGCACATTCCTATGGCTTTCATGAGATAGAGGCCGTGTCCAAGGGCAGCTGACCACAACTATGCTCCCTGCCACTTGAGGAAGAGTTCCAACAGCACAGCCTACTCCGCTTGGGACGGCCCAGCCACATCCCGGGCGGGGCGTTCCCTCCTCCAGGACAAGAACACCAGTTCGATGCTCTGGCCTGCAAGGAACAAAAGAGGGAGACAAAAAGGGCGTTTATCATTTCCAAAGCTAACAGCTGGAAGCAGGGGCAGCTCCATCACTGAAGCCAGGGCTTCCCAATGCCCCTGAGAACCAGGTTCTTTCCATCTTTCTGTTGTCCCTGCTCAGGCTTCATTGTGCTCAGCCTTTTTCTCTAATGATTACGAAATGGCTGCCTCTGTTCCACTGTGTTCATCTTCGCACAATCACTCCAAAATGCAGAAGAAAGACATCTTCCATGCATGTCTCTTTTTACCTGGGAAGAGGACCTTTCCCACAACCCCCCTGTGGACTGCCCTTCAAGTCCCTTAAGCCCAGAATCCCGTACATGCTCAAGCCCTAGCAGTAAGAGTGCAAAGCAATATTGGTCATTTTCTTGTTTTTTATTTTTGCCTATCAAAGGCTAACTTGATAGAAGTGGTGGCTGGGCAGGGAGCAGGAGAAATAGCAAGGTGCAATTGGATCACTAGTATCATTGACAGAAATTAACAGCTCCTTTCAAACATAACCATTGAAAGTGTGCTCCTTTGTACTAACATATATGCCCCCTACCAGCATGCATTGCTATGTTTTTACACTTGCATACTAAATAAGAGGGACACAGCCTCCTTCTAGAATCTAGAGGATGACGGTGATGATGATGATGATGATGATGATGATGATAAAATACTGGCATTTGAAAAGTCTATTTCTAAGTTATGGTCCATAACACTGGAAGGTTGATTTTTCCCCCCTTAGATGTCAATTAATTTCTTCAGGATCTTATCCAGATACTTAACCCCTATGACTCAAAGTCTTTATCCATAAACGTGGGTATAGCATAAATAACACATGGAGATGGTATATATTTATATTTTCCACAAAATGGATTTTTTCTATGAATTATTTCTAAACTTGGATAAAGAGGATTGATTGTGTCAATTATTAGATCTCTCCCTGAGGGCAGAGTTTGCCTGAGGGTTGCCATGGTAGGGCCCCAGTTGGCGTTTGGGAAGAAGAGTATAGTAATCACCACACCATCTCACTGGACTCTGTCAATATTTGTTAGATTTCCCAAAGCTGCTGTACTGCCTATTAATAGCTCAACAGCGCAAAAAGATAATCAACATTTTCAACAGGAATACTGTGCTGGCATCCAGAACCCACTTTTAAGAAGAAAGATGGGTTCATAAGGGAATTCATTAGCCTGCTTTAGGAATTTTGAAGTTACAGTGAATTAATTTATGTACGTAATAAGTAGACTCATACAATTAAATGGCCATTATGACATGTGACTTGACAATACCGAAAAGCTTCCTCCCCAACCCCAACATTACCCTTATCCATCCTCACTCACAAATATTACTCCCTCTTCAGGACTGAAAATTATCAGTGAACTCTTTCTTCTGTGCCTGGAGGTAGTAGGAAGGGGAGACAAAGAACTGCAGAATACCACATTTAAAATGCAAATTTGTTACCTGGGAAAATCATGAGCATCTATAGCAGTGGTTCTCAACTTTCGTAATACCTCGACCCTTTAATACAGTTCCTCATGTTGTGGTGACCCCCAACCATAAAATTATTTTCGTTGCTATTTCATAACTGTAATGTTGCTACTGTTATGAATTGTAATGTAAATATCTGAGGTGCAGGATGTATTTTCATTGTTACAAATTGAACATAATTAAAGCATAGTGATTAATCACAAAAACAATACGTAATTATATATGTGTTTTCTGATGGTCTTAGGCGACCCTTGTGAAAGGTTCATTCGACCCCCAAAGGGGTCACGACCCACAAGTTGAGAACCGCTGATCTATAGTGTTTTGTTAACAGGTTGCAGAAAACAAGCCTTTGAATGAATGAGGCTGGACTGAGGGAGGCGGCAAGGGCAGGTGATGAAAAGATGAGGCCTTGCTTCTCTGAGTGTGGTGCAGGGTCCCAGAGCTTGAGCACCACCAGGGAGCTTGTTAGAAAGGAAGAATCTTGGCTCCTCCCAAGACCCACTGAAGGAATCCAGACTGTGGTTTAACAAGGCCCCTAGGGCAATTCCTGCAAAAATTTCAATCCGAGAAGCACTGCTCTAGGGCAGAGGCAGAAATTCCAAGGAATAATCCCTGGTAGAGTGCAGGTGCTTGGAGCCCTGACAGCTGGAGCCACAAATGCTAGAGGTGAGTGAGGGCTTAGGTGATGGGTCAGGCAAGCTCAAGTGGGGGAAGAAGGTACCAAAAGGTAACAATGACAACTGTGGTGATTGCTAGCTTTCTTTAATTAGGCACCAACAATGGCAGGCACTATAATAGTGCTTTTCGTGCATGGTTTCTCATCTTCAAAATAACCCTGCAATGCTGATAGCAGAGGAAATGAAGGCTCAGGGAGGTTCAGAACTTGCCTACGTTTCCATAGCCAGAAATTGATAAAATAGAAGCAGGAATTTTGGGGGGTGAAAAAGACAGGTTTAAGAAATTTTAGGCCAAAACCGGTTTGGCTCAGTGGATAGAGCGTCGGCCTGCGGACTGAAAGGTCCCAGGTTCTATTCCGGTCAAGGGCATGTACTTGGGTTGCAGGCACATCCCCAGTAGGAGATGTGCAGGAGGCAGCTGATCGATGTTTCTCTCTCATCGATGTTTCTAACTCTCTATCTCTCTCTCTTCCTCTCTGTAAAAAATCAATAAAATATATTTTTTTTAAAAAAGAAATTTTAGAAAATATAGAAATCAAGGAGACCATGGAAGAAGCACAGGGAAGAAGCATAGGGATTCTATGGAAATATACCTTCTGCTGCTCGAGCTGAAAAGCTGCAACACTTACATTTCCATAGAATGGGGGAGCTGGGAACAGCAAAGAGTCTATATTTACAAAATAAAGAGAAGGAAGCCCTTGCTCCTGAAGGAGAAGAAGAAAGCCCAAAGGGAATAGGAAAACAATAGGGAAGGAGGTGGGGAGAACCTCACATGTCCTATGTGAGGTTCAACCTTTGAGCTCAGGAGTTACTATAGTAACCAGCCTAAGGGAATCGTGACCAATCAGAGGGGATATCAAGGCACAAGGATCTGCAGCCTTTATAAGCCATAGGGAAAAGGAACTCAGTGGGACCCTTTTTCCCTCCCTACGTGGGATTCTGTACTTGTTCTTCAATAAATTTCTACCTTTGCTATACCACCTTCTGTCCATGGATTCATTCCTCGACTCTGATAAACAAAAGAATCCAAGAATCCGGGGGAACACCGCGTGTTCCAGTCCAAAAATTTTGCTTCAAAATCTGGATCAACTCCTAGACTTGGGAATCAGAGAAACCCAATTCAAATCCTGTCTGTTTCTTACTAGGTGTATAACTTAGTCAAGTAAATTTCCTGTCTGTGCCTCAGTTTCCTCCTCTGGAAAATGGAAATAAGAAGACTTTTTATTCTTAGCATCAAGCATAGTGTGAGGTTGAAATATTACCTGTAGAACTAAAAGTGCTTGTCTTTGCAGAATGTGTAATAGTGTACATTAGTTATTAATAGTATATTCTATTATTGCTATGTCCACTAAGAAGGAGGTCTCCATAAACAAAGCAACTTTTTTGCAGTTTTGCTCATATTGGTTCTGTTGGCAAGTCTACTAGAAACAGGGCACAGTGAGGAGTGCAAAATGTGTGTGACATGGTCTTGGATTGCATTCGGCTGTCACTCCTGCAGTAAATCTTCATTCACTAAGAGAAGCAGTCAACTTAATCTTTACTTTTTAAAAAAAAATGGTATTAGTATCCACCATGTGAAATATGAAAAATGAGATGCAATGCCCACTAACACCTGCCCTGAGGGGATGTTCGCAGCAATGTGACAAATGTAGAGACACTTGGAGTATTATGGAAACAGAGAAGAGGCACTGCCAGGCACTCCTGGAGTCAGGGAAGACTTTATAGTGTTGCTGTTCACTCCTCCATGCCTTCTGCAATGATTTATTTCTCATGTTAAAGTATAATTTAAAAAAATTAAGGCAATCCTCATTCAACTACATAATAATATGTCATAGATTGTATTTAACTTGTTAATTTAATTAGGAATCAGGGAGATATTAACCCTGGCTCACATGGGAATTGGGGGGAGCAAGTTAGTAAAGCATTGGTTCTAGGGATGTGAATAGCATTCACACTGAAGAGGAAGAAACAAAATGCTCAGAAGCAACAGGGTAGGTAGACAGGAGCTTGGCGTGGGTATTATAAGAAACCTAGATCTACTCTGGCTTTGCAAGCAATGGCTCAGTGACTTCTGAAGGTCAGCTTCCCTTTCTGAGCCTTAACATCCTCATCTGCAGATGAGGAGGTTGACTAGATGGCCTCTAAGGGAGGAGGACTCAAATGTTAGTGAACATTAATGTCGCTGGGAGAAAGCCTGGGTAAAAAAGAAAAAAGTGCAGATTCTCAGACCTTCATACCCAGAGATTCCTGATAGAAATCCAAAAACCACTGAGATGGGGCCCAGGGCTCTGCTGCTATTAGTGTGTTTTTTTTTGTTTTAACAGCACCCCACGTGATGCCCGTGCAAGTGCAGACCACACTTTGAAACCCTGCTTGGAGGTCTCTTCAAGCTTTAACCGTCTCCCAGTTGGGATCTGATGTGGCCCTGTGCCTGGGCCTGGAAGCCTGGGTTCGGCCACCAAGAGCTCACAAGTATCCATGGGATTTCCTTTGTTACCTATTTTCTTTCAGGAGACTGCAAGGATTAATAAACCAGCATTGGCTTGGCATTTAATAGCTCTTGAAAATAATGTACTGCTATTGCAGAGGACCGTTCTGGAAGGCTTTTAGGTTGTATATTGTTGAGCTCCATTTATTGTTTTACTTATGTAAGATTCTGAGTGGTAAATCAGTATAGATATATATTATTGCAATATACTATTCTCTCAGCAAATATTAAGGAAGAGATTTTTTAAATCTAATGCAGCTGAACATTTACAATTTTCTGAGAACTAAAATCATAAACTGTCTTGAATGTGTTTGCCTTTCATCTTTGGTTATATTTTTGTATTGATTCTCCTAATGTAGCCATCCAGGTCGTTTGAGTGCGTATTAACAACATATAAACGTCAGTATTACACCCTGAGAGGCGTATATTTGTAACTATAGTAAAACAAGTGTATTCATGTCATTCTTTGTTTCTGCAAGAAGCTGACAATGACTTTCAGGGGACTTACACAAGTAGAAACAAGATTTAAATTGACCAAGAGATTAAGGAACTCAGTATTTGTACCTTATATACACGAAGAACTTTTTTTATGATCAAAGAAAGGAGTAAAAAACTAATATCCTCAGTGTTACCAGAGTATAGAGTATATGTCAACAAACATAAACATAAACACACACACACACACACACACACACACACACGTATCCCTCTTATTCACATACATCAAAAAAAATAACTCCAATTAAGATAAAAATAAGCTAATGATGAAATCTC
>NW_006293001.1:1791690-1817794 GCF_000327345.1 Myotis davidii | reverse complement strand
ATTAAATTAATTCAAACAGATCTCTCTCCTTACCCAGAGGCCTCTGCTTTAAACCCATTCTTCCCAGTTTCTGGAATTTACCTTCCATTTATCTGGAATTCTCTTTTTCACCTGCCTCACACTGGCCTTATCCTCTTATACCAGTGATTGCACCAGACCTCTGGGTAAAGGAAGAAGAGCTGTTGCTACCTATCTTTCCTGGTCTGCTTATTGGAAAGGAGTCTTTTAAGTCAATTGAGAGAATTGCTCTTTGGTTGAGCATATTCAATAATTTATACAAGACCTTTCTTATCGTCTTTTAGAGTAAACTTTGTGTCACAGTATGACAAATACCAAAAGAAAAGTGCACAAATCTTACATGCCGGTAAATGTGCCCATGTAGTCAGCACAATAAAAAATTACCACCATCCCAGAATCATTTCTGCTGTCCACCTTTAGTTGATAATTCTCTGAAAGAAAACTCTTATTGATACTAGTGCCCTATGTTAATTTTACTTGTTTTCAAAATTTATATAAATTAACTCATCTTCTGTGTACTTTTCTCTCTCTTCTTTAGTTCAACATTATGTTTGAGAGATGTATTTATGATGTTTGTGTGGTAATAGTTCATTTTCATTGCTATATGCATGCCATTTTACATGTACACCACAATCGATTTATCCAATCTACTCTTTTTTTTTATTGTTTGAAGTGTTACATATGTCTCCTATTTCCCTGATTGACCCCCCACCCTCAACCCCTCTCATCCCCCAGGATAAGCACCTACTGCCCCAGTGTCTGTGTCCATTGGTTATGCTAATATGATGCATGCAAGTTCTTTGGTTGATCTCTAATCCTCCTCACCCCCCACCTTCTTTACTTTGGACAGTCTGTTCAGAGTTACTTTGTCTCTGGATCTATTTTTGTTCATCAGTTTATGTTGTTCACTATATTCCACCTATGAGTGAGAACAGGTGATATTTATCTTTCTCTGACCAGTTTATTTCACTTAGCATAATGCTCTTCAGTTCCAGCCATGCTGCTGCAAATGGTAAGAATTCCTTCTTTTTCCATTGTATTCCATTGTGTAGATGTACCACAGTTTTTTAATCTACTCATCTGCTGATGGCACTTAGGCTGTTTCCAAATTTTAGCTATTGTAAATTGTGCTGCTATGAACATAGGGCTGCATATATTCTTTCTGATTGGTGTTTCTGGTTTCTTGGGATATATTCCTAGAAGTGCGATTACTGGGTCAAATGGGAGTTCCATTTTTAACTGTTTGAGGAAACTCCATACTGTGCTCCACAGTGGCT
Organism: Myotis davidii; assembly: GCF_000327345.1. Lineage (NCBI taxonomy): Eukaryota > Metazoa > Chordata > Mammalia > Chiroptera > Vespertilionidae > Myotis > Myotis davidii. The sequence continues at coordinate 1,816,499 of NW_006293001.1, read as the reverse complement.
GCACCAGTCTGCATTCCCCCCAGCAATGCATGAGTGTTCCTTTTTTGTCAGCATCCTGGCCAGCACTTGTCATTTGTTGATTTGTTGATGATAGCCATTCTGACAGGTGTGAGATGGTACCTCATTGTCGTTTTGATTTGCATCTCTAGGATGATTAGTGACTTTGAGCATGTTTTCATATGTCTCTCAGCCTTCTGTATGTCCTGTTTTGAAAGTATCTATTTAGGCCCTTGGCCCATTTTGGGATTGAATTGTTTATCTTCCTTTTGTTAAATTGTATGAGTTCCCTGTAAATGTTGGAGATTAAACCCTTATCTGAGATAGCATTGGCAAATATGTTCTCCCATGCAGTGGGTTTTCTTGTTGTTTTGTTGATGGTTTCTTTTGCTGTGCAGAACTTTTTATTTTGATGTAGTCCCATTTGTTTATTTCCTCCTTAGTTTCCATTGCCCTGGGAGCTGTATTGGTAAAGATATTTGCTACAACGTATGTCTGATATTTTGCTGCCTATGGCTTCTTCTAAGATTTTTATGGTTTCCCATCTTACATTTAAGTCCTTTAGCCATTTTGAGTTTGTTTTTGTGTATGGTGTAAGCTGGTGAACTTTCTTTTTCTTTTTTTTTTCTTTTTTTTGCATATATCTGACCAATTTTCCCAGCACCATTTATTGAAGAGACTGTCTTAACTCCACTGTATGCTGTTGCCTCCTTTGTCAAATATTAATTGAGCATAATGGCTTGGGTCAATTTCTGGGTTCTCTGTTCTGTTCCCATGGTCTATATGTCTGTTCTTGTGCCAGTACCAGGCAGTTTTGAGAACCATCGCATGGTAATATAGCTTGATATTTTGTATTGTTATCCCTCCAACTTTGTTCTTCTTTCTCAGGATTGTTGTGGCTATTTGGGGTCTTTTTTTTATCCCAGATGAATTTTTGGAGAGTTTGTTCTAGATCTAGCATTTCTTTCTTTATATCTAGTTTAATGGGGATTGCATTGAATCTGTAAATTGCTTGGGGTAGTGTGGGCATTTTAATGATGCTGATTCTACCCATGAGCATGGTATGTTCTTCCATTTGCTTATGTTTTCCTCCATCACTTTTTTCAATGTCCTGTAGTTTTCTGAGTACAGGTTTGGTTTTTTTTTACCTCCTTAGTTAAGGTTATTCCTACATATCTTAATTTTTTGGTGCAATGGTAAATGGAATTGTTTTTTTGTTTGTTTGTTCCTCTTTCAGTGAGTTCATTATTGGTGTATAAAAAAGCCATAGATTTGGGGGTGTTAATTTTGTATCCTGATACATTGCCAAATTCATTTATAAAGTCTAGTAATTTTTTGATGGAGTCTTTGGGGTTTTCTATGTACAATATCATGTCATCTGCGAATAATGACATTTTTACTTCTCCTTTTCCAATTTGGATGCCTTTTATTTCTTCTTCTTGTCTGATGGCTATGGCTAGCACTTCCAATACTATGTCAAACAGGAGTGGTGAAACATGGCATCCCTGTCTTGTTCCTGTTCTTAGGGGGAACGGTTTTAGTTTTTGCAAATTGAGTCTGATGTTGGCTGTAGGTGTGTCATATAAGGCTTTTATTATTTTGAGGTATGATCCCTCTATCTGGTTTTGGGACTAGGGTAATGCTGGCTTCATAGAAAGAGCTTGGAAGTGTGCCTTCCTCTTGAAGTTTTTGGAATAGTCTGAGAAGGATAGGTTTTAGTTTTTCTTTGAATGCTTGGTAGAATGCCTCTGTAAAGTCCTCCGAACCAGGGCTTTTGTTTGCTGGAAAATTTTTGATTACTGCTTCAATTTCTTCAATAGTTATCGGCCTATTCAGGTTCTTTTATTCTTCCTGAATGAGTTTTGGAAGCTTGTATTTTTCTAAGCATATGTTCATTTCATCTAGGTTGTCCAGTTTTTTGGAATAGAGTTGTTCATAGTATCTATATATATAAAAGCCTAAGCAACCAGCCAACCAGGCCAACTGGCTAGTAGCTATGATGCGCACTGACCACCAGGAGGCAGATGCTCAATGCAGGAGCTGCCGAGCTGTGGTCACTTGGCAGCAGCTGTTCGCGGGTGACGCATCCAGAACCAGAGAGGAGGGAGCCCGATTCCAGGGTGTGTCACCCGAGAACCATCCTCTCGCAATCCAGGACCCCTTGGGGGATGTTGGAGAGCTGATTTCGGCTTGATCTCTGCAGGCCAGGCAAAGGGACCTCACTGGTGCATGAATCTTTGCACCGGGCCTCTAGTTTTTTCATAATCCTTTGTATTTCTGTGGGGTTGGTTGTTACTTCACCTCTTTCATTTCTGATTTTATTTATTTGGGTCCTCTCTCTTTGCTTCTTGGTGAGCCTGGCTAGAGGTTCATCAATCTTGTTTATCCTTTCAAAGAACCAGCTCTGAGGTTTATTGATCTTTTGTATTGTTTTTTGTTTTGGGGATGTGTTGTTGTTTTTTTGGTTTCTATGTTGTTTATTTCTGCTCTGATCTTTATTATTTCCTTCCTTCTGCTTACTCTGGGCTTTTCTTGTGGCTCTCTTTCTAATTCTTTGAGTTGTAGGGTCAGATAATTTATTACCGTTTTTTCTTGTTCTTTGAGGTTGGCCTGTAGAGCTATGAACTTCCCTCTCAGGACTGCTTTCACTGTGTCCCATAGATTTTGGATTGTTGTGTTTTCATTGTCATTTGTTATCAGGATGCTTTTTATCCAGTCTACTCTTGATGGGCATTTTATTTATTTCTAGTTTGAAGCTATAATCAATTGTGTGATATGAATAATCTTGTATATATTTTTGGTGAACATATATATGCATTTCTGTTATAGATATACCCAGGAGTGGAATTGCTAAACCAGTTTTAGTATTTACTGCCAAATGGTTTTCCAAGATAGTTGTACCAATTTATACTCCCATCACTAATTACTTCAAAACCTCATTTGAGTATATAGTTTTTATCAGTATGGTCTTAATTTGCATTTCTCTGAAATTCAGTAAAGTTTAGCACCTTTCCACATATGCATGGCAATTCAGATATCTACCTTTATGATGTGCCTATATAAGTCTTTTTTCCATCTTCTGTGTACTTTTCTCTCTCTTCTTTAGTTCAACATTATGTTTGAGAGATTTATTTATGTTGTTTGTGTGGTAATAGTTCATTTTTCATTGCTATATGTCATTCCATTTTACTGGTACACCGCAATGGATTTATCTTCCTTATCATTCAGTACACAATAGTTTCTATTTTCTAAATATGACTTAACTTACACATATATTATTTAATTTTCAAAAAGTTGGGAATTTTCTAGTTGATTTGTAGCTTAATTCCATCAGGGTTAGAGAACATATTCTAAATAATTGAATCTTTAAAATGTATTGAGGAGGGAGAAGCAGAGGTAAGTGGAGGTGGGCAAAGGAATGAGGGAGAAAGGGAACACCTACAATAATGTCAACATTAAAAATTTTTATTTTAATTACCTAATTAAAAAATAAATGAAATTTATTAAGGCTTGCTTTATGATGTGGCATATGAACAATTCTGGAAAAGTAGAACATTTGGCAAAATTATATTCTGACTTTGCTAAGTATATTGCCAAAATGAATATTTTGACATTGCTTGGTGCATTATTCTATAAATATGAATTAGCTCATGTTGGTTAATTTATTGTTCATACCTTCTATAATCTTACTAATTATTTTATCTCTCTGATCTTCTATTATTAAGAAAGGTGAGTTAAGCCCAGCCGGCATGGTTCAGTGGTTGACTATCGACCTATGAACCAGAAAGTCACTGTTCAATTCCTGGTCAGGACTCATACCTGGGTTGCAGGTTCAATCACCAGTGTGGAGCCTGCAGGAGGCACATGATCAATAATTCTCTCTCATTATTGATGTTTATATCTGTCTCTTCCTCTCTGAAATCAAATATATATTTATAAAAGAAAGATTAGTTAAAATCCCCCTACTATGATTGCAGATTTGTCTGTTTTCTCTTTTGCTTACATCAATTTTTGCCTTATACATTTTGAAACTATGTTGTTGGGTAACTATAATTTAGAGTTGTGTATCTTCCTGGTACATCTACCCTCTTTTCTCTTTCAACCTGTTTCAATACTTCTTACCTTAAAGTCTGATTTGTTTGAAATTTTCACCATTCTTTTTGTTAGTATTTACATAGTATTTTTTCTGTCCTTTTAATTTTAACCTTTCGGTGCCTTTACATTTAAGACATGTCTTTGAAAATTAATATTTTTAAAAATATTGTTCAGTGTTTATTTTTTATCAAGTCTAAAAGTCTTAATTTTTGTGGTAGCATTTAACCCTTTTTAACTTAGTACAGTTGTAGAAAACAGTTACCATTGGATTTATAGTTACCTTTTTTCTATTTGTTTTCTATTTGTCCCACCTTATTCTTTTTTTCTCTCTTTTCCTGTCTTCTTCCTAATTAACCAAATCTATTTGTTGTTATTTCTTTTTTCTCTATATTACTTTGTATTTATACTTTCTTCTAATATTCCTTCAATGTTTTCCTTGGCAATTACAGCATACATGAATGAGTTAGTACAATGATATTAAATTATTTCTTTTACAACTTCCCTTTAAAATACTAGACCTTGGATCCCTTTAATCCCATGTAGTTCCCCCACCTTTGCATTTTTATCATGCATTTGCTTTCTCTATATATTATAAACCTGGTAATATTAGTATTGATATTTATAGATTTATTTATATTTACTTAGATGTTTATCTCTCTGTGTTCTTCATTCCTTCTTGCAATTCTGTTCTTCTATATGGAGTAATTTTTAGTTAAAATTCTAGTCATAAAAACGTCCTTTAGTTTATTTATTTTTTTTAGTAGAGATCTGCCACCAAAATTTTTTCTTTGAGTTTTTCTGAAAATATCTTTATTTCAGCTTATTTTTAAAGAATATTTTTGCTGAGCATAGAACCCTAGATTAGCAGATATATTTTATTCATTATTTTAAAGATGTCATTCTGGGGTCTTCTGAGCTCCATCATTTCTGTGAAAGTGAAGTGTAATTATATTTGTTGGTTTTTTTCTAAAGATAATAAGCCCAATTTTGGTGCTTTAAAATTTTTCTTATCATCTTTAGTTTACAGCAGTTTTTACTGTGATGTGCCCTGGTGTTTTGTGGTGTGTTTTTTTTTTCTTTTGTTTATTTATCATGTTTTTGTTTTAAAAAAAATCTGTGCATTCATCAGTTTAGGAAAATATCTTACCAATATATCTTCAAATATTGCTTATGTTCTCTCACCTTTCTTTATGTATTCAATTGATATATATGATTGAACTTTTACTGTTTTCCATGTGCCTTTTAGTGTTATTCTATATTTTTTATGCTTTTTTCTCTCTGTGTTGCCATTTAGACATTTTTCTATTGTCATATCTTCTAGTGCATTAATCATGTCTTCTGCCAAATCTGTTCTGCTGGGACTCTTATATACTCAGTTTACTGTTTTTAAGTTCTAGAATTTCCGTTTATTTCCAATTTAAAAAATAGATTCCAACATTTTGGTAAAAGTTTTTGACTTTCTAGTTTCTCTATTTTCCTTAGCATCCTAATCGTTGGTAAGATGCTTGTGTGCTAATACCAATAATTGCATAACCTCTGTATCTGTTTCTGTTATACTTTTCTCTCTCATTTCAGTCACATGATTTTTGTCTCCTGTCATACACAATAATTTTTTATGGACTACTAAAATATGTAGATAGAGAAAGCTATAGAGATAATAGAGTAGTAGAGGATCCACATAATGTTAACTACATCTAGAGAGAGATTGACTTTTATCTGCTAGTCAGATAGAGTGAGAACGAATAACCTAATCCAACCAAGGAGTGAAATGACAGAGTGGCTGCAGGTTTCGTATGTCTCCGTCTGTCTCTGGCTTACTTTGATTCCAAAGCCATAGTCCTCTTCTGGACGGGTCTTGACCTGTAATCCTTGTGTCTCAGCATGGCAAGATTGCTGAGAGCTTTTCTCTGCTTTCTGCAGGCTTTCTGTGAAGCTTCTTAGTCTTCCAAGTCATGTTTTTATATTTTTAACAAATGTATTGAGAAGAAATCTGGCCTTCTGTCAATTTTTGTTTTCTACCTCATTTTTTTCCTTAAAGACCCCTTTCTCCTGAAAGCAAGCAAACAAATGAACGACCTCTGCTGATTTTCTGTTCCCCAGCAGCAAATTCCAGATGCCCGGCCTTTTTCCCAGGTGCGGAATCAGCAAATACCCGCAGGGGAGAAATGAATGCAGACTATTGGCTATACTTTCTGGGATTTCCTCCTTTTTGGAGTATCCTTAGCTCCCTAGGCCTGGTTGTTTCAGCAGCTCTCCTATGTCTTGAACTATTTGCACCATTTTGCTTTATCCAGTTTTTCTAGTTGTTTCCAGGTAGCGAGTGGTCTGCTGCAAACTACTTCATCATAACCAGAAACAAAAACCCATATTAAAAGCAATATGGGTTTTGGAAGATATTGCTATGGAATAAAAGAGAAACTACTGGGGGAAAAACCTTTGGGGTTTCCCTGAGTGATGGTTTACCTCTCTATACCCAAGTGTCAGAATAACTGGTTGTAACCCAACTCTTCAATCACCTGCTGAATAAGCATAGACCAACCATTCAACTCTCTGCACCTAATAATCATGGACATTATCTGCTGGAGTTGTCATGTGAAAAAGTGTTTATTTGAGTGTTTGGAAAAGTAATCATATGCACATTATGAATAGAGCCAGTTAGTTCTACATGATCAAATATTTGTTTGTTTCTCTAGCTGTTCATTGGATAAATGTCTTTCTTCCTTAAATAAACTGTAAACACTTTACAGACAGGGCCCATGTCCTCTATTTCCATTTTATTTCTTGAAGTTCCAAGTTTTGTGAAATTCACAAAATAGAAATTGTTTAAATGTGTTACTGAAAAAAATGCCACCTTACCCTGTGTCCTTCCATGTTAAAGTATTCTGAATTGCATTATGAGCCTGATTTTATTTTTATCAATCTATGTTGATAAACCCCAACTAGAGATTCATTATATGTGTTCACAAATTTGGGGGACAGATTTTGAGGGTTGGCTTTTAAGATCTTTTCAGTTAATAAAATTTTAGGAAAAGAAACTTTCAATTGTGTAAAAGAGCAGATGACCCAACTACGTTTTACAGTAATTACTACTAAGTGGTAGAAATTGACCGCCTCTTACAAAGATGGAGCACTTAAAGTGAAATGCTATCTGCCCATCCATTCCCCACCCCACTGACCCTTCCTTTCATCTCAAAGCAAAGAGAAACTGTTGCTTATTTCAATGTAGTCTTGAAAATCATTTAGGCATAATTAAAGTTTGCAATATCCTGTAAATAAGTATTATATTCTAATGTTTTCTGCCAAGAATTGAATTTGCTAGGCATGACACATTTATTGCTGGCAGTAGATGTACCAAAACGTACCAACACCGGGAATTAATAAATACCACAGCTCTCCTATGGAGCAAGTTGCATGAATATTTAATAGGAAATGCATGATGAATTTCTTGCATGATTATGCAGAAAAACATTTGGGAATGGCTGCAGCTGTTACATGAACTAACTCAGTCTCTTTTCCCTCATCTCTTTCAATCTTTATCAATCTCAATATTGCACTTTAAATTCAGCTGTATCTCCGAAGAGGGTTATTGCAGACACCTGTCAATAGTTTAGGAAATGTGTGACCCTTACAGAGGCTACTAGTTAGTATCTTCGTGTGTGTACCTTCCAAAGGTAAATTTTGAGGTCATAACTAAGAGGTTCTTAGAGAGAGAAGGGCCACCAGGGAAATTTGACTCAAAATAGAAGGTGAAAGAAGCTAAAAGAGTAACAGCTGCCACTCTTACAAGTGTGTCAAGTTTTCTCTAACAACACCTTTCTGTCTTCACCTAAGCACCATAAAAATCTAAATTTAGGGATTGTTGGGGGAGACTATAATGCTTTAGGTATCACAGAGTTTTTTTCCTTTTTTCATGTGCATTAGATACCTACTAAACACCTCCTTCCCCCCCACTCCCCCCAAAAAATGTGTGCTTTTTCAGCAGGTGAATTATTTCTTTAACATTTTGGAAGCTTCTGGCATAATTATAAGGTTGAAAGATTATAGCACGGAAGGAAAATTTTTAAATTCAAGACTGATTGAAATTGTGTGAGTAGTGAGGTCAGATCAAAATGTATTGAAAGCCAGTTGCTTTAGGTCCTTCTGAGTTTTAAAGGGTATCGCTCTGAAACAAGCCACTCACACATCCCATACATCCCAATTCATAGTAGATCTTCAGCATCATGTTCCTAGGAAATTGGGATTCCAGAAAAACCTCCAGCTCTGGAATCTTTACAGGCATAACACAATGTCATCAGATCACTGCAGGGAGCTCAAACATGCTGTTTTTGACAATGGCTTGTGACCTTCTAATGAATTGCTGGTGACACAATGTCTCTGTCCCCTAAAGCAATTTAGTGCTTACTAGATGTCATTAAATAATTGTCACCCCAATAAATTATCAAGTGATAATTGTATTCTTAGCTTCAAAATAGGAAGAAAAAATTCCTAAACGACATATGTGTTCCCCAAGTGTGGTAGTGAGATGAGTTGCACCTCCAAAAATGGTGATTCTAATTACTGCCTTCAAATTTTGGAATCTATTTTTGGTAAGAGCTCTTAGTCAGCCTGGACAGAGACCCTGCAGTCACAAAGATAAATGCATCTTCACTGTATCAAATGTTTCTATCTAGAAAGGAGATAGTTAAAATCCCAAGGCTCCAGGATGTTCATCCAGGTAAAAATAATCATGAACAATACGAGAAAGCAACTTTCTATCCCAAAAGTTAACATTTCACAGTGAAGTGAGATCGCTTATGTCTGGATTTCCTGAGAATTTCCCACTGAAATCCAAATGTCTAATATGTGATTATTCTTTGGCAAGTCCACCAGAAAAGATCATTGAGGATGTCTGATGCTGCACTCCAAAGGCCTACAAATACATAATACCCAGAATGGCCCTGAACCTCTCAAAGGACATTCCCATGTCAGTGAATGAACATCCATCTTCACCCATCACAAAATATTCACCAGCAACATAGCTCCTTGGCAATGCAACTGAAGATGAACAGACTCATATCACCTCCTCCTTCCATTTTGTCTAAGTCTAAAATCACAACCAGTTCCTGTGTAAAAATTAAAAAGGAAACTCATCATATACTGAATTAACCTGAGTGCCCTCTTCATAGGGATTCATCTTTGGCACTTTTAGAATATTTACATGCAGGAAGGAGCGTGTATATTCAAAGAGAAAAAAAGCTAAAGGGCTTTTGTTCTACAAAGAGATGACTGAAATACATTTCAGCCTGACCATTAGAATATGATATATATTAGATTAAGATTTGAGTTTCATAGAACAGAGAGCAGAATGGTGGTTAACAAGTGAATAACATTGTTTGTAGCGGTTCTCAACCTGTGGGTCCCTACCCCTTTGGCGGCCGAACGACCCTTTCACAGGGGTCGCCTAAGACCATCCTGCATATCAGATATTTACATTATGATCCATAACAGTAGCAACATTACAGTTATGAAGTAGCAACGAAAATAATTTTATGGTTGGTTCACAACATGAGGAACTGTATTTAAAGGGCCAGAAGGTTGAGAACCACTGGTTTAGAGCCAATCTGCAATCTATTTGGAGACTGACTAGCCCCAACCAGATTTGCTCTAAAGGTGTCAGGTTCAAGCCAGCCATTGGGAAGGGGCCAAAGCACCGCCCCAGCTTCTTGTTGCCTGGATCTTTTGTTACATTAGCTCATGAAAACTCCTTGTTTGATTTGCATTTTACTCTTGGGCAATTTTACAACACAGAATAGTGATAAGCTTGCAGACTGATCCTACTCATTATATTTAATCATAACTTCAATAAGGGAGATCATCGGATCATGCCTTTGTCTCAGACACACTGCAGTGATTTTAAAATCAAATGGGCACCTTACAATAGCCTTGGCACGTGCTCTCCAAGATGAGCTCTTGAAACATAAAATAAAAAGCATACAATAAACTTGGAGAGATCTCCATTTTTTATTAGAATGGATGATTAAAACTAGGGAAAAACCTTGCCTGGAAGCAAATGTGTGTGTGTGTGTGTGTGTGTGTGTGTGTGTGTGTGTGTGTGTGTGTGTAGAGAGAGAGAGAGAGAGAGAGAGAGAGAGAACGAGGTAATGAGAATGGATGAACATCATTAAAGGGTTAGCTTAGCTGTGGCTGCACCACACATCCCTGCTCTAAAACATCCATCTTAGTGTGGTCCAACAGGACCCCCATGTTGTTTCGGGTTGGTCTCCTGCATATTAAGTTTTATATTATAGTTTAACAGAATCAATGCTTCAGTTTCTGACATAAGTTACTAATTTTCTTATGCTAATGAAAAACACACATCCGCTCCTTGAAATCCCCAAAAGCCGCATCAGTTTTGCCACTAATTGCAGCACTGTTGCGGCAGTGGAGGGAGATGGGGCGTGATCACAATGGCAATAGCTGGGAGAGGACTCTTTGTCTCCCTGAGTGGTCCCCTAACTGAAAACATTTGAGACTTGCCCGGCCCCTCTTGGCCTTGAATTCTCATGAATTTTAAGAAATTGGAAGCTCCCAAGAGCATGGGCGAGTGATGAAATAATGGAACTCTGGCCTAGAAGATATGAGGAAGAAAGTCAGACACAAACTTCAAACCTCAGCAGAAGGGAATTTGAGACTTAACCATTTGATCTTCTGTCTCCACCTGACAAGGTATCCTCTTTAAAGCCAAATGCACTCATCTTGGCTTCTCCAACAACTGCCACCTTACACATGAGAATATTCTAATGAATCTGACAAGCACAAATATAATAAATTGGCTTTTCATGAAACATAATATTCAAACCAGAGCACTTTGGGATGCTAAAAATTCTCCCAAAATTTTTCAAAAATCACCAGAGGTGGTTTTTTCCTCCCCTGAAACCCATCTCGGGGCTTTCTAATCCTAGTGAGTGATGCATAAAAATCCGTTTTGCTGAATAGACTTTGTTCTGTAGACAAAAACAGAAATGTCACAAAAAGGTTGAAGATCCCATTATAGGCAATACCTCTACTTGTGCATATTCAGAACACACATGCTCTGCAGATATTTTAGTGAAATTACTTGCTGCAAAGCATGAAACAGGCAGGAAGCCGATGCACAATGAATTGATTTCCAAGTCTTATTTGTGGCTGATTTGAGGTTAGAGAGCATTTCTGTGCTGGGTGGAGTGGCAAAATGAATGTTTATTGTTTAGAATTTAAAAGGCCCATTATCATGCAGACTCAGTAAGGTTCTGCCACACAAAACTGAGTGCCAGGCCAGCAGGCAACTGATTCAAGTGAGGAGAGGTGAGCTGAAACAGCCCTTCCACGTTAATAAAACATGTCCCAGCACTCGAAGGAACCCTAGCACGGTGTGAGAGCAGATAGAACTTATTAATCAGAACTACTGTTAACTCTAATTATAGGCTTCCCCCAAGTTACAAAATAAACAGATGCCTTGGCAATAAAGCAATGTTTTGTATATTGAATCCTGTATTTCCAATGAATCTTATTATAATTGAAAGCAAGTCTTAATAGAAAAAGATGTCTAATTCCATGATAGGGTGCTATCTCACATGAATAGTGACTATGAGATGTCTCCCTGTTCAGTTTCCCACCTTTAACCTTGTATTCTTTAGTTCTGGCTGAAGTGCCCACCCAGGAGTCAGGAATAGTAATGTAAGACTTTAAGTAAGACACTTTCTTCATCTTCCCAAAGTGTAGGACTAGACCAGTTTGATGCAACTGTTGGTATGTATTCAAATGAATCAGATGCACATGTCCACCAAAATTATGTGCAAAAGAATGTTCAAGGTAGCATTAGTCATAATAGCTCTAAAGTACAAACAAGCAAAATGTTAATCAATAGTAGAATGGATAAACATATGGTAGTACATTCATACAATTGCACATCAAATGACAAACTACACTTGCACGCAATTATAAACATTCTATGATCAAAAGAGTCAGACACAAAAGAATATAGCTAGGAATCTACTTATTTAAATTTCAAAACTAAGCAAAACTCATCTGTGGTTTTGCTTAGTTTTGAAATTTGGGGAAAATGGAAGGGCTAGTGTTTGAGAGGGGATTCAAGAGAGGGGTGCTTTTGTGATTTTTCTATTTCTTGACAAGAGTGATGGTCTGACCCGTGATCATCTTGTCATTTATTGTGCTATACATATACAATCTGTGTACTTTTTAAAGCAAAGTTAAAAAAAAAAAAGTAAGAGAGGAAAGCTATACGTACAGGGACATAGATTGGCTCAAACGGGCTGAAATCTTTGTTTCTCATTTACAAACTCTGTGACCTTGAGTAATTTATTCAATTTCTCCATTTTTCATTGTTAAAATGAAGATAATATTTACCAGCTTTGTATTACTAAATGGGAAAATTCATGAAATATCATTAAGTACAGTAAATTACAATCCCCTCAGTTTATAAGTGAACAAACCAAGGGACAGAGAAGTGACGTGTCTTGTTCAGGATCCCTCTGCTAGCCTGTCACCAGGGCCAGAATTTAGGCTCATACCAGATAGCACTCACCAGCAAAGGCAGCTATTATACTGCAAACTCAAAGTGAACGGAAGACACCCTTTAGGCCATGTTGTTTACTTCTATGTGTATCAAGAACAGAAAACAAGACAGAAATTACTTCTTCCCTCTGATCCTGGCTATAGTTAGAACTCTGGCAGTCTCTGCAGAGCAGCCCTGGGAAAAAAAGATAACAAAGGAAATCAAATAAGTAATTAAGTCAATTCAACAAATATTTACTCAGCACATACTGTATGCCAGAATTCTACACCCTTAAAATTCATCAGTAAGCAAAAGAGACAAAATGTTTGCCCTCCAATTTGTTCTAGCAGATAGAGGGAAAAGAGAGGGAAGGAGTTGGACAGTGAAAATTAATTAATATGATTAAATAACACATATTGTTTTTGAAGGTAATAGATACCTATTGCAAAATGTAGGTTTTAAAATTATTCAGAGATGGTGAGGCCAGCAGATCCAGCATAACTGGCATTAAAAAGGTAACTGTTATACTCAGAAGTCCCAAGAGGAGGGAGCTCACCCCATTGCAGGGTCCACATGCGGAAACACCAGGGTCCATCAGGAGGCAGGAGAAACAAGAAGATGTGGCGAGAGCCTTTATTTGGGTTTCTGCAAGAAGAAACAGGGGAGCGAGGATAAGCAAGTTTAGGATTGGCTACTTGGGATAATTTCAGCGGGTTCTGGATGGAGATGCTTGGCCGCAGATTGTTTAGGGCAGGGAATGTTGCCCCAGAGTGCGTAGTTGGGCATTTGGGCCTTGGGTTGTTTGGGTTGCATATGAAAGCTGCACTTACAGGCCAGAAGCTTACTATTTCTAGGAACTGGCTAGTCCAGAGAGAGGGGGCATCTCCAGAGTCAGCAAGGTGCCAGATGTCAGAGCATCAGAAACATCTGGTGAATACAATGCTCTGAAAAACAAATATGGCAGGGATGTGAAGTCATGATGAGGAGCTAATAACCACACCAAATTTAGAACATTTATCAAATAAATCACCAAAGGGGCATCTGAATCGTTATCAGAGTAGATTTATTTTTCCTTCTACTTTTTTATTTTAGTCCTTAGCTGTCATTGGAAAATTGACTGACATGCAGGAGACAATGTCTTGCATATGAAAATTGTATCACATTTTTTGACGAAGCACAACACTATAAAATAAAATAAGAAATGATGGTTACCTGTTTACTTCTATGCATAGAAGCCACCCAAGCAGAAATGAGCTTTAAGTCATCATTCTGCCAAAATAGCTGCTTGCGTATGCTTATATTTTCTGCACTTAAATATAAATCTCATGGTCAGGTCACCTGACCTAAAGTTTTCATATGTAACTATAGCTCTACAAAGATATAGCATGAAGGTGACAGAACAATCTATGGTTATGTGCAGCTTACTATACACAGTTCTAAATAATAATAATTTAAAAAGGCTATGCAATGATCCTAATCACTCCTTATTGTGATGTAATTATCTTCAATCAGTGTGGTTAAGAGAATAGTTCTGATCTAGGTCTATGCTTAATGCCCTTCACAGTCAACCAGTAAGAAATAGTAGCTGGTGGCACAGACCTTGGTGAGTAAAGCAGAATGGAGAACAATTAAAAGTTGGCAGAGTAGTAAGAGTTAGACATGATTAACCCAAGAAATAATGACAAGAAAGAAAACCTCTTTTGCAAACATTTTTAAACACTGTTTTATATGTAATCAAGGCAATCACAACCTGTCCTAAGCACATAACACTTCTGAATAGATGGCAGCAGAGACTGGGGAGTTTTAAGAGGCCCCAGAGTGGTTAATGGGGAAATTAGCACGATTCAGAAAAGACATTAATTAGGTCAATCTGCAGTTTTGAAAAACGTTAGCACCTCTCCAATGCTATTAGTGAATTAATGACCCCAGTTACTGAACAATAGACAAAGATTAACATGAAAATTTGAGTGGTTTAAAACCAGCTTTAAAAGGGAAGTTCAAAGAGAGAGCTACCAAAGTTGGAAAACTACAATAAGAATTAATGGAAGTGGGTTTGTGAATTATAAACACAGACATATGAAATAATGGATTTTTTATAAAGAACTCCCCAACATAAATCTTAGAACCAAAAGGAAGAGAATGCCTAGAGATATTAAGCCTAAATTTTCTTAAACTTATGTAGAGTATGAATTTGCTCAGTAATACTTGGAAGCAGAAATCATCCCAATAATTTGTTGATTTTTAAATTAAATAAACTCTAGCATCCAGTTTCCCTCATCAGGGTGTGGTGTCATACTTTAGGAGCCTCTCCCTTTGAGAATACAGAATCCAAGGTGCTCATATAAGCCTAAATCCAAGGAAAGAACCTTTCCCTTAATTTCATGGTGGTTCCATGGTCTTGCTTCTTCTACTACTTACGGTAGTAGTCGGTCATCCAACTATGCTGCTTCAGAAAGGGCAGAGCTGTCCTTCTCAGCAGTGCGCACCAATGGCCACAGAAACCCTTGTAGGAATCCTACAGCATCACTCTACAGGGCCTCATGAAGTAAGTGCAGAATTTTTACCAGATGGTTTAATGTTTTATAATCTGTGTATTGCAAAACACTTGATTTGTTATGCAGACACCTGGGATTACATAATTTAAAATGCTACTTGTTTCAAAACACAGGATACCATAATCAACAAATTATTCCAAATTTAAATAATCATTCAAACTCTTGCTGTTATGCATCAATAATCAATAAAATATCAAGACTTTTTGTTCATATTTTTAATGGAAAAAACAAGACCTTTGGCTTATTTTGCCAATCAATTTAGAATGTGTTGTGTACACTCTCCCTTACAATAATATAAAAATCACAATTCATTGTCCAGAGCTAAAGCTTCTGCCTCCACACAAATAATTCCCAATAATGTGGCTGGGGAAAAAAAGATTAATATCCAGAATAACTGTCAAGTTACCATAAAAGGGATCCTTTATGAATGACAAAGCATGTTAACTGATTTGAATTCCCCAGGGTGGTTTCCACCTCCTTCACATCTATTTTAAGATTTGTATATGGTTCCAAACAATCAATCAATCACAGAGTTTGATCAGCTTTAGCACAGGGATCAGAAAAGACTTCTAACATTAAAATTTCTAGTGGAGGGGACATTATATGATCTGGAATCTGTAGAAAGAAAGGGCTGAGAGCAGAGATGTTTAATGATGTTCTTCCAGATTTACAAACAAGTTTGCAGTAATAAAGATTGAACAAAAGATTCCAAATTTCTTTAGAGAGAACATAATTAAAAGGGTTGTTTTCTTTCTAAAGAGAAACTAAAAGAGATTTGCAATCAACACAAATTTTAGTGGCACCTTTAGTTGTAATTGTAGACCTTCTCAAGAGCAAGGGCTTTGTAATCAATTTCTGAGTAGTTCTGCTTTACAAATCACACTGTTCTTGAATAATAGACAATTAGTGCCTCAGTGCTTCCTTGCACTTGCACTTGACTATGTCCAACCCAACACTGTGAGATGAAGTGCCAGGAACAAAAAATAATGGTGTTGATCACCTCAATGCACTACTCATATACTAACATTGAAATAAGCCCTGTAAATGCATCAGTTTATCCAGATCCTTACCTAGTTTTCCTCATTCTGGATTCTAAATATTGGTTACATAGTCAGGTAGATACAACAACTCGGGAGTCATTCTATATAATAAAAGGCTAATATGCAAATTGTCCCCTGGGGAGTTCAACCAACTGGGAATTTGACTGCTCACTATGACATGCACTGACCACCAGGGGGTGGCACGGAATGAAGAAAGGCCCTGGCTGGCAGCCAGCAGCTGGGGGAAGGAAGGCCCCAATGGGCCCTGGTTGCCAGCCAGGCCTAAGGACCCTACCCTTGCACAAATTTTGTGCACCGGGCCTCTAGTAAGTAATAATCCCTGGAGGGTTTGGGATTATATGATGAAGACAGAAGAATTTACTGAAAATGACTGAGCCATATTCAGCATGAGAATTTGACTCCATTTACTTCATACACTTGTATACAGTAAACTAAACCAGAAATATTGTGACTTTAGAATCAATCTCCAGCTCTGCTTCACTATCGAACTGATGATAACCTTTAACCAGAGTGATTAAGAGAATAACTGGTGTGGTTTGGATCCTTTTTAGAGCTTTGTGCTCCCAGGAGGGTTTGGGATTATATGATGAAGACAGAAGAATTTACTGAAAATGACTGAGCCATATTCAGCATGAGAATTTGACTCCATTTACTTCATACACTTGTATACAGTAAACTATAAACCAGAAATTGTGACTTTAGAATCAATCTCCAGCTCTGCTTCACTATCGAACTGATGATAACCTTTAACCAGAGTGATTAAGAGAATAACTCTGGTGTGGTTTGGATCCTTTTTAGAGCTTTGTGCTGCCCTCAGCATACATTTTCTGATATGTGCTGGTGTGCTAGTCTGATGGTCTAGTCCAGTGGTTGGCAAACTGCAGCTCGCAAGCCACATGGGGCTCTTTGGTGCCTTGAATGTGGCTCTTCCACAAAATACCGACTTCTGCTCATGGGCCACAAATTTTCAATCGCACTGTATGTGTGCGCCCACACGTGGTATTTTGTGGAAGAGTGTTTTTAGCAAAGGCCAGCTTAGGAGTACCCTAATTAAGTTAATAACAATGTACCTACCTATATAGTTTAAGTTTAAAAAATTTGGCTCTCAAAAGAAATTTCAATTGTTGTACTGTTGATATTTGGCTCTGTTGACTAATGAGTTTGCGGACCACTGGTCTAGTCAGTTCTTGAGAATAAAAAGTAATGCTGCAGTCTTTGTCACCCTGAGAGCTCTATGTCTGGGGCAAAAAGCATAACAAGTGCTCTCACTTAAACAGAAATTAACATGTAGGTGAAAGAAAAAGAGGAAGCTGTGTCTTCATGGGACACCCAGGGGTCCTGTACTCTCCTGACCTTGAACTTGGCTCTCTTAGTTCAAAAGCAGTAAGGGGAGTCCCAAGTGACAAGACAAGGGCCTTACATTTTTATAGTACCTTAAAAGTTTTATCTTGTTCATGCCAAATACTGCTGTGGAATCTATACTCCCTGTGCAAGCATTTTTCCTTAAGCTGTAGCAATGAGAATATCAAACCTCTGGGGTTAAAAAAAACGGATGCAATAATACTTTATATGTAATACTAATAAACATCATCCCCAATGAAAGGTGCCCCAGAAATTCCCAGTGGGTCACTTTCTACCCAAAACTGTGAAGGCTACAACACCAGAGGCTCAAAAACCCATGGACATTTTTTAAATATATATATTCCACAAAGTATCCCCATGCTTGGAAATCCAAAGTTACTGGGTTCCTTTCAATCTGTAAAATTGAATAGATTTAAGAGGACCACATTCTTGCTTTATTTGTAGTCTGGGCCTATCACAGATTCCATTTTTTATTTCTTGACTAGAATTAATACAAGTGCCTTCTAAGATGACACCAGATGTTCCTGGTCACTTTTCCTTTTTTCTGATAGCTAATTATCCCAATGATGTGAACTTCTCCTCTGTCATCTGCAAAACTGAGGAACTGCTCAAATGAGGTAACACAGCTGAGTTCTATAAATCAGTACCTGGTTGACACATGACAGGATCCAAGAGTCATGACTGGGTAGCTGCAGTATTTATATCCACAGGCTTGGGCAAGACCCATTGTTGAAGATGAAGTCCTCTAACAGAACAGTGAGGAACTTCTGCACTTGTCTGTGCTGGGCTGGGGGCTGCTGAGGTGCCTGACAGAGCCATCATATGTCCAGCCAGTTCAAGGACTCCATGCTGATTCAAGCTGTCATCATCATATTGAAGATTTGAAATTTTCAAGGAGAAATGGACAAGAGAAAAAATACTAATGTGTAATGACTATTTGCCACGTGCCAGGATCTTTGCTAAGCATTTTACAAACATTATGCCATTTAATCCTATTACAAACCTGATTCATACTCTCCATGATAATTACAATGCAGGCACTGACAAATTAATTTAATGGACCCTTACGCTATCCAGACCCCTGCAGTCATGCCATCCTAGTGTATATGGCTGAATCTTAAATTACATTGCACAGGTAAGAAAATAAGTCTTACAAAAACAAAGTAAACTGTGCAAAGCGTACAGCTCGAAAATGTCAGACTCAGGATTTGAACACAGATCTTACTGATCCCAAAGCTTGAAATCCTTTTCTTTTCACTGTACTATGCCTCCTTCTGTTAGTGTGACCTGTTCCACACCAGGAGGCTTTTGGTGACCATTAAGATGCTGGATGACAAGTTATCATGAAAAAACTATGTTGAACACTCACAACATCATGTGTAAGTCTGGTGTTTTTTAGCTTTTGTATAGTACCTCCCTAAAAACCAATTCTAAGATCTCTCCATTGTCTACAGACTCTAAACTCTCTGGCTCTGGCCTCACAACTTCATCAACCACCAGCCCCATGGAACTTACACTCCAATCATGCTCAGTGCCAGGTATATTTCCCAAAATACACTTGGACTTTTCTCTGTCCTTGTCTTTGTTCCGTCTAAATCAGAAATGTCCTCCGGCCTCTATCTTCCAGTTAAATGCAATGCCTCTTTTAATGGAGAAATAAAAGTTACCCTTGTATTAGGCAGTTAATTTGCCAGCCCCTCTCACAATCTCTGTAAGCAAGGGGCAGGTCAGTGGGCCATGTGATCCCGCCTTTCTGCACATTCATAACCCTCAGCAATGGCTGACCCAAGGTCAGACTACCCATCAGCTCATTCATAACCAATCAGGTTCCTTCGAAACATAAAGATTGCAATCAAGTGGCATTGAATACTAGGCCCCAAAAGGCCTATTGAGGTAGGGCTGGTAAAACTACAGGGCCAAGTGAAAGTTGAGGAAGTCATCAGAAACAAGGAGGGGACAAAGAAAAGCAGAGATAACAAGGATCAGAGACTGCTTCTGCCATAGTTCATCTGCCTCAGGCTCCCCTCCCCATGAGGCTAGCGATGTATTTTCATTTCATGTGACCTTCATATTCTTTAAACAACCCCTCCTTTACATGAGTTAGCTGGAGTAGGCTTCTTCTGGAAATAAGTCTTGCATGGAGAACAGATTTCTCTGCTCACTGTTTAAAATTTAATTTCTTCCTGGTTGGCATTTACCTAACGCTTGTATTTATACTTCAATTTTGGCACTTTTATTTCACCTTCAATTAATGTTAATTATGCATATATCTGTCTCCTCACTTTTCCTTCCAGACCAAGTCCATTCATTATTCTTTCCCTTAGTACCCTGTAGAATCTGGCACATACTAGATTCTTAACAAATGTTTATTGAATTGGGTAATGCTTAGTGATGTCAGTAACTATATAATGTACTGGGCCTTGTGAAATCATATTGACATGCCACAAAAGGTTTGGCCATCATTACCACTCCTAATATGGGACAAAAAAGGAATGGGGACTGGAGATGTTTAGCTGACCACCCCACATTTGTGTTCCTCTCTACAGTGCAGAATTGTAGTTACTAAATGGCTTCCCAGACAGAAACCATATTTCCTAGCCCCCTTTACATAATTAATGTATAGCTCTTCCCCATAGAGGGTGATAGAGGCTTCCTCCAGACCAAAGTGGATAATAAGGAAGTAGCCTGGTTCCCTGAATATTCCCACAGAAGGCTGCTAACCGGGAAACTTTTTTTTTTTAATGTGTTTTTTTTTCCTTTAAGAGGAAGTGTGAGGGAAGGAGAGAGAAACTTCCCTCCTGTGTGTGCCCCAATTGGGGATCGAACTTGCAACCTGGGTATGTGCTCTGAGTGGGAATCAAACCCTCGACCTTTTGGTTTTTAGGACATTGCTCCAACCAACTGAGCCACACAGGTCAGGGCTGGAAAACCTTTTAATGGACTGTGACCAGAGCAAGGAATAAACTTTTATTGGGTTAAATTACTGGGATTTCAAGGTTTGACTGTTATAGAATTGCTTTTAATTAAATGGAGAGGAGCACTGCTCCATTTTCTCTTTAAGGTTGGAGCATGTAATTTTTAATAGTCTTTTGCTATGTCTTATGCTATCGATTTAATTGATTGATTGACAAAGTTTCTTCATCACTATTTTTTAACCTTTATATCTATTTCTCTCTTTATATTTATACTAGAGGCCCAGTGCACAAAATTCATGCACTGGAGGGGGGGGTCCCTCAGCCCAGCCTGTCCCCTCTCACAGTCCAGGAGCCCACAGGGGCTGTTTTACTGATGGCTCCCTGTGGGGAGCAGGCCTAAGCCGCAGTCTGGCCTCCCTCTGCAGAAGGCAACCCGGCTGATCAGGAGAAGGCTCCACCCTCATCATCCTGCTGCCGCTGCCACTGCTAGCCACTGCAGCTGCCAAGGTGTTTTTATCAACACGGACTCCAGTCCCTTCACCACGAAAAAATGACAACTTTCTTCAGGCATTTTCAAGATGTCTCTTTCATAGGATATGACATTTCTTTCTTTCTTTTTTTTTTTTTTATCTTCACCTGAGGATATTTTTCCATTGATTTTTAGAGAGTGTGTAAGAGAGAAGGAAAGACAGAGAGAAACATCAATGTGGGAGGGACACTTTGATTGGTTGCCTCCTGCATGAGCCCTGACCTGGGCCCTGGCCAGGGAGGAGCCTACAAACTAGGTACATGGCCTTGATCAGAATAGAACCTGGACCCTGCGGTCCGCAGGCCAAGGCTCTATCCACTGAACCAAACCAGCGAGGGCAGGATATGACATTTCTTAGCTCGCCCCAAGTCTCCAGGCCTGCGCCATCTGTGGCTTGCCTCACTGCGCATGCAGTCCCCTCCCACCTATCTGCACATAAAAACCCTAGATCACCTTCTTGAATTCTCATTACCCGAGTTACCAAGAACACTGTGAGTGGTATACAGGGAGCTTAGCCAATGAGTGGTCAGAAAAGGTGTTTCCTCTGCAGCTCATGTACAGAGATGGGACTGCTGGCACACAGTGGCTTGGGCAAGGCCACCTGTGTGTGTCTTGACTATTACGGCATCCCGGCTAATTTGCATATTACCTCTTCAATGTATATGTTTATTTCTACTTGTTCCTGCATTGAATTTCTTGATGTCTACCGGTACATCTTCGGGGGTGAGGGGTGAAAGGTAAGATATGGAGTCATTGACTCCTCTGAACTTGGATTCAGCTCCTGGAGGCCTTCACTGGCATGTGGACAATTAAGATTACCTGACTCAGGGTGATCTAGAATTCTAACACAGTTTCTGGATGCTAATCTGGTCATTTCACCTCATGAAATCTGCAACCTGCACCCTAGATTCATCAAGCAGAATGTGGATGATGCTTTTTTTTTAAAGTTATTAATGTGTTGAATTTAATACAACAGGCCTCACTGAAGGGTTTCATCATGAATTTCACATACAGAGGAATCCTACAATATGTCATTAAAAACAATTTACAAAATTGTAGTTTTTAAGACAGATGGTGTGGCCACATAATGTAAGTAATAAGTAGTAGTGCCCTTGTCATGGTGAATTTACTACTTGTGAAATTTAAACCTTCAAATGATGATTAAGTGTACTGCAGAGAAGTATGATTTGGATGAACTCCCAAGTTTATCAGATGTTTCCAACATTGGCATGTATGGATCCCACAGATCATTAGGAACAGAGTGTGCTTGGGTTCAGGGCCCTCATTTGGTTTGTAGTTAAGCCATATAGAATTGCCCTTAGCATATTAATCTAAGGAAACTCTTTTATGGACATCTCACTCTATAATATGCCTCAAAATGTCATGATTTAAGCATTAAATTGGCTTAGTTTCTCAGATGAAGCCTATATTTAGATATTTATTGGTAACATTTGGGGCATAGTAATAATAATTAACATATAGTAGGCCATGACTAGATGGCAGACATTTTGTTAAGTACTTTGCATTTCTTATCACTCTAATTCTCACAGTAACTTTATGAAGATGTCCTGTGATTAGGGTCAATTCAGGGTTGAGGAAAACAAGGCTTACAGAGGAATATAGTTTGCCCAAGATCACCATATTAGGTCAGGGTCGGAACCATGGACCAGAACTAAGACTTTTTAAATCCAGTGCTTGCACTACCTTTTAAAAAAAACATGCAAAAATTATTGTATTAACACATAAGTGGTAGATATGTGATGTAAAAAACTTTAAAATACAGAGAAGCACACATAAAAAATATTGTATTTCTACTATTTAGAAATCACCGCTATAAACCTTGGAGCAAATACTTCCAGACACACATATTTACTTTTATCTAAATGAGATCATACTGTCATCTGGTTCTTAAATTTGCTTTTTCAGTCAACAAGTATTTCAGTAAACTTTCTTATCTAAACCTGAGATCATATTTACCCAATGACACAACAATGTTCTTGACAGCTGATTTATTTAAAGAATATCTATTCTAGGACGCCATACTGCATCTGTTTATATGCTTCTTACGATTCTTTTAATGTAGCATGGTTCTTTTAAAAAAAACAAAAAAGACATTAATTTGTAGAAGAGACTAGGCCAGTTGTCCTATACAAAGTTCCATGTCCTAGATTTGCCACCTGGTGTTGTTTAGCTTGTTACTGCATTCCTTGTTAGTTGTGAATGAGAGATCAGAGATAGTAATGAGAATAAGAATCTCAACCTATGATCAATAAGGAATGTATCTGTAGACAAGGCACTTAACTTTACTGAATCCCAGTTTTCTACTCACAGGGGATTGTGAAGATTAAATGTGCTGCTGAATGCCTAACATCAAACGCAACAAATATTGGCTAGCATTAGAGGGCAGTCTCACTAGGGTAGTATGTAATAAACAGAACTTGTTTTTAAATCAGTAACATTTGATAATTGATTGGATATGGGTAGAAAGAGATCCTTCAATCAATATGAGTCTTTACACTATTCTGCTTGCTTAAGGCAAGTGCTTAGTTTTAAAGTTAATTCCATAATATCATTATACTATATAGAACTGCTCAAAATTTTAAAGCATATATTTTAAAGGAAAACAGGAGTACTGAGGCCTGTTCGATTGTTGTTTCTCCCCTCATCTCTAGAATCTGCCTGCTCTGTTTACTGGCTGAGACCTCAGTAGGCATGTCTTCACCACACAAACCTGGCCACAGCTGATTGATTGTATGAAGAACAGATTCTTACCCAATCAGATTCTCTGTCCTGAGAGCGTGGAATTGGGACTAAGGAATTCCACACTGGTTTGTGTTGATCTGATGGATGAAGATGTTGTAATTCAGGAGCTCTGGGTCAATCATCTCCTGCCACATATTTAGAGTAGCAGCTAAAACTATTCTGCAGAAATGGAATAATAAAGCAAATCTGAAAAAAGAAAAATTAGAAATGAAAGAGATCTCTTCATTTTCCAATTCATTTCCATGTTTTGTTTCTAGTCACACACACACACACACACACACACACACACATTTCATTCTCTAATTTGATAATACATAATTAGTATTGGCATGACCTTTACAGCCCAATTAAAAGGGTTATCAGATTTTTAGCTGTCTACTAGTAGAGTCAGGAAATGAAGATGATATAGGCTAATATGTTTATTTCAAAAGGATGTTTAAATTGAAACAAATTTTCATTAACAAAAAAGATAATTTTATATGACATAGAAAAAAAGCCAAGATACAGAAAAGTGTTCAAAGATACAAGATACTACTTAAGCACTAAGAACGATTTTTTGCAAAGTCAGTGCTTAATATGGTAGAGTGATGCCCACTAATAAACCTTCTTAAAAATAATTATAGAATATTAGCATCTAATGAGTAGTCACTGAGGCCAAGCACAAAGTTTTATAAAAGAATCAGAATGGTAATACTTCCAGAGAGGTTAATAATAATATCGAATTCATTATTTTCACTAAACATTTAATTCAGATGAAAAAGTAAAATAGAATAAAAAAGTTACTAATTTGAAGATTCCTGGAGTGAAAATGTTTCTAACTGAGCATATTTATACACTTTCAAAATTTGTGATCTAATTTATTTTATCTTTTCTATCAAACCATTATTCATAGTACAGTGCTCATTAAGGGGGGTCACATCCTAGACGGCTGCCAGGGCTGGGCCTTCCTGTAGGTAAAGTGAGGGGCTGCCTACTGGCTTTGAAGTGGGCAAAAGTCTC
>NW_006293001.1:1790342-1791522 GCF_000327345.1 Myotis davidii | reverse complement strand
TTTCCTGAAAATGTGATTCCCATAAATGTCCATTGTTTTGTGTGGTAGATGTACCCACCAAGATAATTATAAAGAGTAATTCAGTGTATTTATTCAATTAAAAAATATATATGAAGTATCTCCAATGTGCCAGGCAAATGTTCAAGGTGCTGTAGTTATATTTGAGAGCAGGAAGAGCAGGTGGGTGAGGGAAAGGACAAATATATATATATACACACACACACACACACACACACACACACACACATATGGTGGAGCATAGAGAGGGTCGCTGGGGAAAAATATTTTCAACAATAAAGATACATTTTTTAAAAATTAGAATTTTGAAAGGAATGCTGTGATTTTAAATAAGCCCTTTTCTTAATATGTTGTGAATTAAACTTTCTGAAAAAAAATATGTAAACAGCTTAACAATGAGCAATGGTTCCAAGAAAGCTGAACAATATTGCATATAAATCTAAAGCCTTTATGACATATACAAGAACCACCCGTTACCTTAAAGTAGTAAAAATATGGATACTTTATTGTTTTCTCACCAATTGATGAGGCATTTCTGCTGTGAATATCTAGTATTTGCTTTGACAACTAGGCATATATTTATATTTTCTGCTGTTCTAGTTGGGGAATAGTTTAACATTGTCTCAGTTGATTTAATATCAACTCCAGTCAGCCTTTAGACATTTGTCAAGGTAACTGGACCAAGAACACCTAGTGAAGACTTGTCACAAATTACACTGATATTCTTTAACGGTCTTGGTTGGCAGAGAGGATGTTGAACAGACAGTACATAAACAACACAGATCCATTGAACTATAACACTGGGAATATTAAATAGGCTCTGCTGTTTGATACCCTCCACTAGAGTAAAACCACTGAAAATTCTGACTTTCCTCTCTAGAATTTAAAGCAAAGAAAAACAACAACAACAAGTACAAACAAACAGGATTATAACAAATACAGACACAGAGATGAAGCATTAAATTGGGATGGATTTCAGGAAATAGTGGATCTGGAGAATTAAGTCTAAGTCAAGATGAAGTATCTTGAATTTCAATTAACTAGTGGTCCATAGATTAGCTGGGCAATTGTCTGGAGATAGTACTAGCATTAAAATCAACTCTGTAGACAACAGAATTTCAGAAGGTAAATTATTAAAGCAAGTGCATGGAAAGCATTTATA
>NW_006293001.1:1787167-1788302 GCF_000327345.1 Myotis davidii | reverse complement strand
GTAGTCACTGAGGCCAAGCACAAAGTTTTATAAAAGAATCAGAATGGTAATACTTCCAGAGAGGTTAATAATAATATCGAATTCATTATTTTGACTAAACATTTAATTCAGATGAAAAAGTAAAATAGAATAAAAAAGTTACTAATTTGAAGATTCCTGGAGTGAAAATGTTTCTAACTGAGCATATTTATACACTTTCAAAATTTGTGATCTAATTTATTTTATCTTTTCTATCAAACCATTATTCATAGTACAGTGCTCATTAAGGGGGGAGCTTGTGGAAAGAAAGGAAATTTTCAAGCATGATGGCTCTAATGTTTATATAATAGGTGCTTTGTTGGCATACTCCAATCTGATATCAATCCCAATAGCCTTTGGGAGTCTGAGAATAAAATTTTTGAAAAGTTATTTGAAAGTCTATAACCAAAATTTTGGATAAAATGCCATGTAAATATATCAGAAAGGATACTGCTCAAATGTAAGAAAAATGTGGTGCTTCCCTGAGATCCTCTCACTGCACCCAATTACGTCTCTTCCTGCACCAAAGCCTGGTCAGTTTGTCCTCCAAGAAGCCTTCTCAAATGAACTCTCAACAATTCCGCGGCTTCATCACACGTGACATCTACCCAAAGAGTAATTCAGTGTATTTATTCAATTAAAAAAAATATATGAAGTATCTCCAATGTGCCAGGCAAACGTTCAAGGTGCTGTGGTTATATTTGAGAGCAGGAAGAGCAGGTGCATGAGGGAAAGGACAAATATATATATATACACACACACACACACACAATGTCCATTGTTTTGTGTGGTAGATGTACCCACCAAGATAATTATAAAGAGTAATTCAGTGTATTTATTCAATTAAAAAATATATATGAAGTATCTCCAATGTGCCAGGCAAATGTTCAAGGTGCTGTAGTTATATTTGAGAGCAGGAAGAGCAGGTGGGTGAGGGAAAGGACAAATATATATATATACACACACACACACACACACACACACACACACACATATGGTGGAAAAGGTGAAGTAAAGCACATTGAGGGAGATGTGGAAGGGAGAAGTGCTGTTTTAGCTCTAGTGGTCAGAAAAGCCCTGCATGATTGAGGTAGCTCTGAGGAGGGCTGGGAGGGGC
>NW_006293001.1:1765841-1786930 GCF_000327345.1 Myotis davidii | reverse complement strand
GTTCAATTTGTAACAATGAAAATACATCCTGCATATCAGATATTTACATTACGATTCATAACAGTAGCAACATTATAGTTATGAAGTAGCAACGAAAATAATTTTATGGTTGGGGGTCACCACAACATGAGGAACTGTTTTAAAGGGTCGCGGCATTAAGAAGGTTGAGAACCACTGGAATAGAAGGTGACAACAGGAAAGTTATGTGATTTCTGAGGCTAGATGGTAAGAGAGATGGCTTGTGCCAGCCCTTTCTCTTGGATCACTCATTGTGGAGAAAACCATATACCATATTGTAAACACACCCAAGCAGCCTCAAAAGAAGCATACATGGAAAGTGATGAAAGCCTTCCACTAAGAACTAGCCTAATTTGCCAGGCATTAGAGTGAACCTCCTCGGAAACAGATCTTCCATCCTCAGTCAAGCCCTCAGATGACTGCAGCCCCAGCCAACATCTCCCAACATCGTAAGTGCAACCTCAAAAAAAGGCTCCAAGCCAGAACCACCTAGCTAAGATGCTCTCTATTTCCTGACCCACAGAAACAATGAGAGATGTTACATTTTTATGTTTTCATTTGAAGCCACTAAGTTTTGAGATAATTTGTTATGTAGCAAGAGAAAACTTCATTCAGCGGGAGAACAGATATAAATAAAAGGTGGTTGCCCTAACCTGTTTGGCTCAGTGGATAGTACATCAGCCTGTGGATTCAAGGGTCCCAGGTTCAATTCCGGTCAAGGGCATGTACCTTGGTTGCGGGCACATCCCCATTAGGGAGTGTGCAGGAGGCAGTTGATTGATGTTTCTCTCTTATCGATGTTTCTAACTCTCTATCCCTCTCCCTTCCTCTTGGTAAAAAATCAATAAAATATATTAAAATAAAAGGTGGCCAAGATCCTCACCTCTAAGCAGTCAGACCCCAAGAGAAGGATGAGACAATAAGGGCAGTGCCCCAGTATTTTCTCTGGCCCCATCGTGGTCTGACCACATTTTATTCACCCTGGTTTCCCTGTCTGCTTGCCACGTCATCCTCCCCCTGCCCAAGCCTATCCCAGAAAGACTGTCCATCTTACATTCATCCACATACTTAGATCTTTAAATCTCCACTTGACTTTGACATCTTTCTGCCATGAACTCACTGTCCAACCCCCGCCTGCCCCGACCCTGCTGTCCTTTCCCATTGCCTCCCTGCTCCTGCCTTTTGACCCTGGCCTATTGGTTTGCTGTTCTCAGCTTGGCTCAGACAACTCCCAGTGATCTCACCCTACTGTGGAGCCTAGATAGGACTGTTGTGTTGTAAAAGGTCACCCGTCAATGGGGTGTTTAGAATTCAAAGAATTTCCCTGGAGAAAAAAAATTATGAGAAATAGTAGTATGGTTCCCAGGCCAACCCACAAAGGCCTATTTAACCAACCATGGCTTAGGCGTAACTGTCCTAAGCGATGGGGTCCTCTAAGCCTAGAGAGGTTGATCTAGAGGGAAATAGGCAAGAGAGTGGAAGCCCCTGGCAATTGAACAGTTCCCAGGGGAACAGGAGGGAGGAAATGCCAGTGGCAGAGGAGACAGGAAAAAGATTGAACAGTTCCTCAGTGGGCAATCCAGCAGAGATGAAGGGTGCAGAGCAGAGGGCACCTCTGCCCAGAGAGGGCTCACAACGTAGGGATTATCACAGACTGGGAAGAGCCCAGAGGGAGGGGAGCAGGGGCCAGCCCTCCTGATCTTTCCTAAGCAGAATAACTTTATGGCAGGAATCCCGTAGCCACTGAGTACCTGCCCCCAGATACCTCTGTCTCTCTCTACCCCTGTTCTTGTGAAGTTCCTGATTTTCCTCTGGCCCTTTGACCACCCACCTTAGCCTGCTTACTGGAGGGCCGCTAATTGCTGTCTGTTCCCATAGTGAGATCGACTTTGCTTGGTTTGCTTGCTGTTTGGTTGAAGGAGTAGTGTGTTTTGACTGCCCAACATTCATCCATTTCACATCCTTACTTTCAGTAAGTGCACCACAAGCTCCTTACAGGAATCGCCCTCTTCCATTGGACACAAACTAGGGTTTGTTTGTTTTTTTTTTTATCTCAGTGCCATGCCCTCTCCTAGCCACTAGAACTACTAAAGGGATTACTTTCAATTCCTCTGGGTCTGGCTCACTCTGCAGCTCTGCCTTCAATCTGCAAGTGCCTTTCAGTAAATTGCTTTGTGCTTGAGTCTGCCAGATTTACAACCAATGATCTCTATTGCGTGCAGGATATCAGAATGTTCTGTTCATTGTTCATTTTATACTTTTTAATACACTCCCTGTCTTGACCCCAGTTGACTCCTGCACAGACTCTGGCAATTCTACAGGTGCCCTGCCTGTCTCATGCCCCCAGATCACTGTTGCTTGGGTCCCCCTGTGATCCCTGGTGCCTTTGCTTTTCTCAGCAAGGTTTGGGCTTCAGTAAAAGCAAATATCCATAAGGGTGGTTTCTCAGCCCTTGTTATTTCTTCCCCTTTGAACAACACATCCCCGTCCACTAGGCCCACAGGTCTCACAATCACCTGTGTGACTGAATTAAATGCAGACTCCCAGGCCCCAAGCCCAGGAATTCTGCTTCAGTGGGTCTGGGGTGGAGCCGCATCTCTACAAACATCCCAGGGGTTCATGGAGGCCCAGGGTCCAGGAAACAACACAGCATGGCAACTCCAGTCATTCTGCATACCCATCAGCTTCGCCATTCACAGGGGTTGCTTCTGCTGGTGCCCTCACACAGTCCCTGGGCCGTGAGACCTCAAGGATTTCAGTACATATTTCTTTCACTTTTCATGGACAGAAAGGGACCCAGAGAGAGAACTGGTAATAGGAATAATAACAGTTTAATTTCCATGAACCAATTTGCAAATGTAAAGTTATTATTGCCAAGTTGAATATTGGTAAAAAAAAAAACAAAAATTGAGTGGTGAGGCAAGTGGAAATCTGCATATTGATAAGGTTGCAGACATGTTGGTCAAAAGATACATTCATTCCTCTGTAGTCCTCATTTGACAATTGAAGAATAAAAACCCTAGCAGCCATCCCAACCTACCCGATTGAACGGAACAGAAGTAACACTCAGAGACTCCGATTCCTCAGCACTCAGAATATTAAAACTGCCCCAGGAAAGGCTTTATTCATCAGACTGAGCAAGAGCCCTGTTTCAAAGGCAGGAGGAGGGACCACCGCAGAACACAAAAGAATGTTCTAACCCTTGTTACTGTAGGATGGAAAAAAATAGCAGAAATGTTGCCAGCCAGACAAAGCAAAGAATCTTTCAGACTTTGGAAGAGTATTATATTACATGCAGTTCTTAGTAATATCTAGCATTGATCTAAAACTAACACCCACGGCCAACTCTGCAGTCTGTTTTATGATTATGAAATGATACAACATTCTCAACGTCTGAGAACCGACTCTTTGCATGGGAGGTGGCCAGGATTGCTAGCGCAGAAGCTTGTTTTTCTTTGTTTTCACATTTTCTTCTCTAACTTCCTATCACTCCCTTCTTAAAAAAAAAAAAAAAAGAAAAAGTCTTTGTAGAAGCTGCTCTAGTTTCTTCCCTTAGAAATCTGCTCTATTTATTAACTACTCCTCCGGTGAAGAAATTCCACTGAAATTCCTTCAGGGCCTGGCTGCCTTTCAGCTTCTCTTTGCACATTCCTGCCTCTATGTATGTCACCATCTTAAATAGCTGAGCCTTCTGTGCTTTAATAAGGTCTCTCTGTAATCTCTTTCCTTTTTTTTAAGAACACAGACCTAGTTTTGCGAAGTTTCTGAACACTTCATATTGCAAAGCCCCCATAATACTCTAATTTCTGTTTTATTTCATCTGTGTCCTTACTGGTCAGCTAATACCAGAACGTGCCCCATTACAAGAATTTCTTACATTTCTCATAGTGGAATCAAAATGATTCCTCCAGGCTGGTATTTGAATTACACCCCACTCCCACTTGTACCCCCAAACCCCTAGAGGTACCACGTTAAAAATTTAAGTGTGCATTCTTCACAGATTCCAATTTTCTGGGTTCCAAATTTCTGCTACTGAATTTTTAAAAAGGCATTTTCCTTGCTAAGTTCATGACATGTCCAAGCATCGCACTGTCTGCATAAGAGAAAGCAAACATCCCAAAACATCGTTTTCTGATCATTATTGGCAGGAATGTATCAAATCGGGGGGGAGGGGGGCAGGGGGGCAGAAAACAGCAAAAATCTTATGGTCTTTCTTATGACAAGGGCTTCTTCAAAAAGAAGCTTTCAGAAGCCCTTAGGAGGAGCATCCCACCCTTAGAGCATTACCAGTCAGCAAATATCTCATCTTGAAAGCACCCAGATGGAGGCTTTCAAGGTGTGGTCCTATGAGAAAATCTCAGAGCTCTCTCTACAAAATCAGTTAAATGAAGTAGTTCATAAATGCTTCTCCCACCACTCTTCCCCACCCCAACCTCATTCCTTTTCTTAAATTTCCTCCAGATCTTTGACTTTTAATTGTAGCAAAACCCAGCAATCAACCCAAAATTCAATGGAATTCACTGGCTCTTTTGGCTGATTCCTGAGCAGGGTGAAAAGTCACCTGGTGACTTACTGAGACACCTTCAGGGTCTCCTCAACTGGCTTCTGATGTCTCCCATGAAGGTCTGGCACACTTTCCAGGCAATGGGACTCCCTGGCAGCTGAATACGTCACCATCCTAAATAGTAGCTCTCCAGTGCTGACTTGAGACTCCACATGGCCCTCCTCTGGCTGCTTCCGCTTTCTCCCTCCAGGGGATGAGATCTTCCTGTACCTGTACAGAAAATACCTACTATCAGCGGATTTTAATTTATGGATTTGCATAGTCATAATGCCACATGCAGCTTAGGCAGTACTGTGTTTTCTTGCTGAATCGTGTTCTACAGTTTACATTCAGCTCACAGGGTATCCTTAAACTGTGTCACACAAATGAAAACTGACTGTTGGGGAAAGAATTACTTAGACTTTATTGAAGGCAGTTATATTTGAGGATCTCCCTACTTCACTAGGCAGCTCGGTTTTAGTCACAGAGCAGGACTCCCCATCCCCTTTGAAAACAGCCCTCTTTCCTTTGGGGAGCTCCTATTCTCCCAGACCTAGAGGCAGAGCTTCACCACTGCCCCTGAAACACCAGGGGAAGCGCACATGTGCCTGAGCCCATCACAGGTTATGGTTGACTCCACACTAGGCCAACCATGACCTTTCCCTGAAAGTGACACTCAGATGCTGGGTGAAAGGAGTCTCCTTGACTCAGGGGTTGGTTAAAAGAAATTGTGCAGAACTGCAGCTAGTGATGCCCATTTTTTTCTGCCACATGAAAATATCCTAGCTGTAAAATGCAGCCAATCAGAGGCAAGAGTTGAGACATTAATACCAAGCATTGCTGACATCATTCCAACTGGGTTGGAAATACTGGAATGCTACTTGTCTATGAGATAAGAGAGCAAGCTAGATTTTTAAATTGTTCTTTTGGAACAATGTATTAAAAGAACAGCTTAATCCCAGGTAGAGCTAGGAAATATCAGACCTATCTTTTCATTGCCCACCTCTACCTCTACTGCCTCACACACCCCACCCTACCTCAGTGATTATTTCCAAAAACGGTTTCAAATCTTTTATCTGCAAGACTTCTTTGTTTAAAAAGAAATCTGCAATGTAATTCCCTTGCAATATTTTTTTTAAAAAGATAAGTATTCTTTTAATCTCCTCAGCATCAAATTTATTTTCAGGCTACGTTTGGTTGATTATTTTGTTCATTCGTTGATTTTAGTATCAAGAAAAATCCAGATTACCAGAGGTAACTATTGTAAATGGTACCAAAAAACAAAACAAAACAAAACAAAAAAACAAAGTAGCTCACCTTAAATTCTTGGAAAATTCTTTAAGCAGGGCAAGTTTTATGCTGAAATACACACACACCAAAAAATGGTATATACTTGAGAAAGAGATTTATCAAGAATTTCAGTTAAAATATATTTTAAATAAATTCTAATCCAATATTTAAGTACCCTTAGTGTACCCCTGTAATCTTGTGGTAGGCAAAATTCTATCGTGGTCGCCAAGATTTCCATCCCATGGTGTACACACTCTGTCCCCTTGCTTGTAGGAAGGACCTGTGACAGTGATAGGACTGCACTCTCATAATTAGATTAAATTATATTGCAATGATGAAGGGATTTTTAAAGTATTTTTTGTCAGTTACAGTTGATATGCAATACTATGTTTTGGTGTATAACATTGTGATTAGACATTTACATAACTTACCAGATGATCACCCTGATAAAAGGTGAATGGATTTTGTATATGTAAATGAGGACCCTATTCAGTCAACTTTGAGTTACTCAAAAGGCGATTAGTGAGTATCACATTGTAAGGTATATAAATGTTGAATCACTGTTTTGTACACCTGAAACCAATATAATATTATATGTCAACAATAATTTAGAAAGCAGTTCCCTTGGGTGAGTTTGACGTAATCGGGTGAGCCTCTAAAGGAGACTCAAAGCAGCAATAGTTACTCTGCATTGGCCTGAAGAAGTAAACTGACATGTGCTGAGAGGGGCAGCCTCTAGAACCTGAGAGTGACACCCAGCCAATAGACAGCAATAAAATGGCATGTAAGTCCCCAAAATCACAAAAGGACTGAATTCTGCCCAAAAAGGAAGGAAGGACGGAAGGAAGGAAGGAAGGAAGGAAGGAAGGAAGGAAGGAAGGAAGGAAGGAAGGAAGGGAGGAAAGGATTGCGTTTGGAAGACAACATCAGATTCCATCACAGTTCTAGTTAACACTTTGATTTCAGCCTTGAGAGACCCTCAGCAGAGGACCCAATAGCTCATACCTCGATACCTGATCCACAGAAACTGTGAGATAGTAAGTGGATATTATTCTAAGCCACCCAGTTTATGCTAATTTATTATTTAGAAAAGAAAACTAATACAAACTCTATAGAAGATAGAGTTTTGTGCTAAATATTGGAGTATGCCCATCTAGTGGTCAGGAGATTCTAAGAGACTTTCATGATGTTGATAGGAGTGCCTTCAGAAAAAAAGCCACTGTTCAGAAAGAAGAAATCAGAAATGGGGCAAAGACAGCTGTGAAAACAGATGAGGAACAAACAGCAGTGTTTGTAGCCTATGAAAGAGATAAGTGGCTAAGAACCTAATAGTGGTATCAAAAAATCCTACTGTCAGAACATGGGAGGGGAAAATGGGTATAAAGCATAAAAGAGGGCTACAAGCTTATAAATAACATTTATCTATGGTTTGATTATTAAAATAATACATACTGAAGAAAATTTTGAAATGAATAGCAAATCCTGTATAATAAAAGGCTAATATGCAAATAGACTGAACAGCATAACAGCCGGAACAACCAAACAACCAGTCCCTATGACGCGCACTGACCACCAGGGGGCTTGTGGAGAACATGGCAGGCATTGGCCGTGGCAGGATGGTAGAGTAGGTGAGCAGGGGAGCCAGGCCAAAGCCATTGGCCGTGGCAGGATGGTAGAGTAGGTGAGCGGGGGAGCCAGGCCAAGGCGGGGTGCTGGTTGCTGTCATCAGAGCAAGCCTCTGGTGGTTACTGAAAATTCTTTGCTCCCGCACACCACAGTCCTGCCCGGTGTTCACACCTGCTTCTGGCACCAGCTCTGCTCTCACCCGCTGCTGGTGCCCAGCACTGGTCCAGATCACTTGGTGCCATCAGTTGGTGTGAGTGGCTGCTGCTGACCCTGATTGCCCATGAGGGCTTCTCTACCTCCCCCTGCTCCTGAGGGGCAATTGGGGCAGCAGCTGCCGCTCGCACCCGCTGCTGGCACTGGCCCCAGTTGCTCCACGCCATCAGCGGATGCGAGCGGAGCCGGCACCATCAGAGCATGGGAGCAGCAGTAGTGGCAGGAGCAGGGCTGCAGGAAGACAGAGGCCAAGGGGCCGAAGCAGGAGGGGCTGGGTGGGAGTGCGGAGGAAGGGTCAAGACCCACCCTTTTGCCCAACACAGCCTCGCAGCCCCCAGTTCCTTTCAAGGTGCACGAATTCATACACTGGACTCCTAGTAAAGTATAAAAGAAAAAGCATACTTGTCACATAGTTGTAAGCACATATATTTTGTACCTTGCTTTTTTTAAAACCTAATCAGTCAGTATTATCCTAGGTTTATGTCATCTACAAGTTGTCATCTGCATCGTTGTAAAGGCTGCATACTATTCCATCTCATAGTATGTACTATAACTATAATTCACTTAACCATTCCCCTATTGTTAGAAGCTAAAATTGTTCTTAATTCTAAAATATTTATTCTGAACTTGGTAAAAACCTTCCAGCATCAAAATCTGTAGAAAATTGTATTTGTTCATAGAACTTATTGCCCTAAAATTTGACTACATTCCCCCACTATAAAACTGTCTAGAATCAGCCTCATAGAGGTTCCTGCTGTATAAAATGCTATTTTATCTTTTGTTTCTTCTGTCCTTCTGTATTCTCTTTATTCAAACATACTATGGCTCGATCCAGATGGCTTGTTCTCATTGCAATTTCCTCCCCTGGGAAATCTGTTCTTTCCTGGCCTCTCTTCATCTGTCTCGTTTGTAAATATTAAGGTATGATATGAGATTTGTTCTAAGTAATGTTTACTTTCTTCTTTAGTAAAAGGCATCTTCCATCTCTAAGAAAGCCCTATTGTCATTGTCACTAATAACTCATTCCCTGTGCACATGCAAAATAATCCCTACCAGCCTCCAGGCAATCCTCCCACCCTCCCATCCTATGACTTCCATTTGTCATATTTTCCTAGCGCTCTCTTCAATTTACTTTGTAATCTCTCCAGTTTGCCTCTGTCTGTGCTGTCATATGTTTACACTCAGCACAGAGAAGCCACAGAGCTAATGGATAGTGGCTTAGTGCAGAAGGCAGGCTTTGAGGTCTGGTCCGCCTTTGATGGGTGACTGGCACCCCAAATGGGAGAGGAGCCCCATAAGGGAGATGGCATGCAGGGTGTCTCTGGGAAGTAGTGTAACACAAGTTTTACAGGGTCTGCATGTCAGCATCAGAACTGAGGTGAGATGTCTACGTCTGGGAAGCAATACTTTTAAAAGCTCCCAGATGATGCTAATGAGCAGCCAGGGCTGAGAATCATTACACCAGATATTCTGCTGTGTAGAGGCAAGAAGAAGGAATTGGCAAGGGCCTCCTACATAACTAGGTGCTTTTGTGGTCCTCTGCTGGCTTTTACTCCTTTTCTGGCTAACACTGAACGGCTTCCTCATAGGGCGTCCTTGTGAGCTCTTCAGAAGGCTCTCAGTGCTTCCCCCCTGCCTGCTGTGAGGATGCACTTCCAGCTAAACCTCTCACCCCTCCTCATCACCTTCCCTTATGGTTAAGGTTCCCTCAACCAGGGCCCTCTCTCCTGGGTGGCGCAATAGCCTAAAGACTCCAGCCTAATGATACTTGTGTGCCATTCCTGGCTGCATGGGAAACTCAGGCCAAGCAATGGCAACACAGGCTCCTCTGTTGTATGCTGTCTTGTCCTGCCATTTCTGTCCCTGCTTGGGCAGGGGAAGGGTAAATCAATATGTCCTCTGCCTAAGTAGACATCCAACTGAGGTCTTCCTACAAGATTGTGTTGTCTATACACAATATTAGAGCCCCGCTCAACCTTGTAGCTTGGGTAAGAAGCACCTTTTGTCTTGGCGGGGAATAACCTCAAATGCTCAACATTGAAATCCTACTCTAATTCTCCTCTTTCTTCCACAGTATTCTGCCTATATAACTGGTTGGGGCTGGAGATAAGGCCGTTTCATGGCCTTAGAATAAGCCTTGAGACAGCATATAGTCTCATTTTTAGAAGCTTTGTTTAGAGTTCAAATCTAGCTTAACACTATATTCATCTATATCATTTTTAAAAAATGTATGTCCCCGAATCTGTCCAAGTCCTAGAGACCTTTCTTTCCATTGGTTTGGGGTAAATCTTAGATTTTGTGATTTTTTCCTTCTTTAGCTGTTTTTAGGGGGTTATTGAAAGTTTTTGAGATGATCCTACAATTTGCATTCAGTTATAAGAAATAAGTCAGAGGGATCCTATCTACCCTTTACCTAGTCCTCCCCAACAGTAACATCTTACAAAACTATGGCACAATGTCACTCCAGGGTAATGACAGTGATACCAGTCAAGATACAGAACATTTTCATCAACACAAGTTGCACAACTTGAAAGCACTACCTGTTTTCTGTGTACATAATTTTATCATTCTTTACATAAATGGAATCATGCAGTATGTAACATTTTAAGCTTATCACTCAGCATAATTCTCTGGGGATTCATGTAGGTTGTTTCATATATTGTGTACCAAGAATTTGTTCCTTTTTACTGTTGAGTAGCATTCCAGGTATGGGTGTACCACTGTTTTCTTAACCATTCACTTGTTGAAAAAATTCTATGTTGTTTGCAGCCCTTGGCTGTAATGAATAAAATGGTTATGAACATTTATGGATAGATGTTTGTGTGAACATAAGTCTTCATTTCTTTGGGATTAATGCCCAAGAGTGTAATTGCCTGGGCTTTACGGTAGTCACTTGTTCAGTTTTATAAGAAAATGCATTGCTTCATGGTCCAAGATCGTTCTTTGAATACCAGTGATCATTTCCTGAATTCCAGATAACAGAAAGGAGGAAGGGCAGAAAGGAAAAGGAGTCCACTCTAGTTATATCGCTTATTTTTGTGGAGTCTTCCCAAAAATTACAGAGAGCACTTCCACTTATGACTTACAGAAATATCCAACAATACCTGGCTACAAAGGAACCTAGGAAATCTTATCTGAGTGTATTGTCACAGTAAATAAAACCAGGGTTCCATCTATCAGAATAAACTGGATTATACTGCAATTAGAGGCTGGCCCAGTGCATGAAAATTCATGCACTGGAGGGGAGGGGGGTACCTCAGCCCGGCCTGCCCGCTCTCACAGTCTGGGAGCCCTCAGGGGCAGGAGGCGAGCTGGCAATCAGGGGAAGGCAACACCCCATCACACCTCTGCTGCTGCCACTGCCGGCAGCACAAGCCTCAGCCGGCCCTAGTTACCTGAGCCTTAGGTGGCCCTGGGTGGCTGGGCAGTCACCATCCGAGGCTTGCCTGGACCTCAGGCCGGCCCTGAGCAGCTGGGCAGCCAACATCCAAGGCTTGCCTGTGCCTTGGGCCGGCCCTGAGCAGCCGGAGGGCTGAGGGAACTGGGAGACTCTGGAGGCAGGGGCACAGCAAGGCTGGGGCCGCCTGGGGGGGGCCGCGCAGCAAGGCTGGGCCCGCCTGGGGGTGGGCCCGGCCTTGCCACACACCTGCTGCCCCAGTGGGGCTGAGAGAACTGGGCAACGCCATCTTGTGGCTGTGGGTGCCATCATCTTTGAGGGCATGGCAGTCAATTAGCATATTCCCTCTTTATTGGCTGTGGGCATCACCATCTTTGAGGGCATGGCAGTCAATTAGCACATTCCCTCCTTATTGGCTGTGGGCACTGCCATCTTTGCAACAGTGTGAGGGTCAATTAGCATATTCCCTCTTTATTAGATAGGATAACAATCTCAAAATTTCAGAGGCTTAACACAACAAAGGCCTATTTTCCTCTCATCTTCCATGACCATCCTGGAATGTCAGAGCTCTTACTTGTGTTGTCCTCACCCTGAAACCCAGAACCAACATCAGAAACATTGCCAGGCATCATAGGAGAGAAAAAAGAACATGAATCTCACTCTGGTTCTTAAAGTTTACATTTTATTGGCCAAAACAAGTCACATGGCCACATCTAACTACAAGAAGGCAGAGAAGTATAATTCAACTATTTATCAAGAGGGAAAAAAACAGCAATATTTAGTAACTATGACTAATGATTTACCACAGTTAAAGAAAAAGGTGGAAAATGATGTTAGGAAAGGAGGCAGTCTTTGCCACACACTCAGTCTTCCGTTTGTGTATAACTTGCTTTTGCAACTGCTCTTATATATATAGTGATGATCTTGGGGTTTTAATTGTCATTACCTAAATATCTATGTAATTTCATTACTTAATACATATATTAATGGAGTTTGCTCTCCTTGGAATATCCTTTTTCTATTTAACACCAATATTCTCAAGACTCAACTTAGATTTTCTTAAATCCCATACCCTGTCCCACTGCATCTTTTCTATGTTTAACTATTAGGACGAGGAACAGCTGTGAGTAGTGGTTCTACAGTCTTGACCTTGTATGGCAGCTCTGTTTCACGAAATCATTGGAGATCCAGGGTCCTTATACTTTGCACTCTGTCATTCTTTGCATGTCACTTCATATCAAATGGCTGGTTGAACTTCAACCATCATGGCCTTACTCCAACCAACAGGAAGGATGAGAGGTAAAAGAATGGCACACAACTCCCTTTCAAATATGTTTCTTGTTAGTTGCAAATGATAGCTCTACTCACATCACGTTAACCAGAACTTGCTCACAGAGCTGACTCTGCTGCAAAAGAGTCTGGGAAAATGTAGTCTTTTTCTGGTTAGGCGTGTGTTGGTGTCAAAATTGAGGTTCTATTACTAATGAAGAAGAGATGATATTGAAAGAGATTGAGGGATAAATAGCAGTCTGTACTACCAAGATGAACACACCACTCCACTTTTTTCATCCTCCCTTTCAGTCTTTATTCAATCAAAACGTATCTTTTGAGTTACTACTGTCTAGCAGTAAGCAAGACAGGCATGATTCCTACATTTATGGAGCTGTCAAACATTAAACAAATAGCCACCCAGATGAGTATATGATTACAAATTTTAATTGGTGCAACAACAACAACAACAAAAATTTGCTAAGAGAGAAACTAAAGGGAATGGGGGCTGATTTAGATGGACAGAGGGATCATGAAAAGGAGAAGCATGGTTGTGGGGAGACTGGCACAAGAATCAGCTAGCAATAGAATCAGGGCCATTCCAGGGAAAGGTGGAAATATCTGCAAAGAGACGCAAGAAGAGTTTGATGTATTTGAAAAACAGAAGGAAGGCCAGGGTGTTGGAACCTGGTAAGGAAGAGAAAGAAAGGTGTGAGTTACAGCTGGAAATGTGGATAGAGGACAGATCCTGTTGTTTTGTTTGTTTGTTTTGTTTTTTCAGGTCATGTTAAGTACTTCGGGTTTTATTCCAAATACATTGGGAAGGCACTAGAGGATTTTTAA
This sequence comes from Myotis davidii, assembly GCF_000327345.1. Taxonomy (NCBI): domain Eukaryota; kingdom Metazoa; phylum Chordata; class Mammalia; order Chiroptera; family Vespertilionidae; genus Myotis; species Myotis davidii. The sequence goes on along the minus strand of NW_006293001.1, from coordinate 1,773,731 downwards.
AAAGAAGAGTGACATGATTAGCAGATACTAAGCAAATAAGGAAGTTAGGAAATAGTGGTTTCTTATTTTTCATGAGTTACATTTTCCTCTACGTTAACTGCTATTATTATCATTCTTTGTATAATCATTTCTCTTTGAACTTTTTCCCTTCTCCTATACAAATTCATGCTGTAGTATTTGCATTCCTCTGAATTGGCCTTATTAAAATTCATCATTGGTTTATTTTTATTCTTTCTTAGGTCCCTGTTTTCAGTTGCCTATGCTCTAAAAGAGGCAGAAAAACATAGATTCATTCAAGAAAAAAAATTTATTAAATATACTACAATTTAAGACTAATCCCAAGTTTTGCTTCATATAAAACTATTCTCAGCTCTATTTTGTGAGGAGTCTATACAGGGCTGGTATAGGCTATATACTTCTAGATTCATCATTGGCTCGCATAGCCCAAAGATGAGATGAAAGGAAGGGCACGGTGGAATTATTGTGGCTACTTTTCTAACCTTTAGCCCTGCTGCGGTTGCCACGCTCTGATTTGACGTTTGACAATGGCATATTCCGGCCCAATGATTTCTGTGACCTCATCAGCCTTTTATCTCCAGGCTTTCTCTACAAGCCTACACAGGGACCCTGGTGCTGGCCTGAGGATCTCTGCTTCAAGCCTTGAGTCTTCGCTTTTTGTATGTACTTTTATAATTTTAGTAGCTTTCTATGTAGCCATCACGAAGCTAGGAAATAAAGGAAAAGTTTTCTGAGAGAGATTAATGGGGATGGGGACTAATTCAGATGGAAGGAAGGACTAGGGACAAGTGTGGCTGGGGACCCCCTTCAATGAGATAGGAGACAGGTACAGATCACCTCGTGTGTCAGCACTGTGCTAGGTAGTGGGATTCAAGGATGCACTGTCTGAGGGACTCAGGGAAAAATTCATGTAAACACAGCTCATAACCTGAGGCTTGAGGCATGAGCAGAGATAACCAGGTGAGTACAACATGAAGGAACTCTCCAGGGAAGAGGCACAGTGTGGCACAACTATGTAGATAAGGGAGCATACTGAGCACACAGCCTATTGAGGAGCTGTAACATATGGAGACTAATGGAGGGGGTGCAAGGTCAGCATCTTAATTGGAGAGCCTTGTATCCCATAGGTGATAGAGGACAATTAAGAGATTTTTCTTTTTACATTCTGTATTTTTTAAATTTTATTTTTCAGTTGTAGTTGACTTATAATATTATATTAGGTTCAGGTGAAAAACATACTGATTAGACAGTTATTTAATTTATGAAGTTATTTATTATCCCAATAAGTCTAGTACCCATCTGACACTATATATAGTTATTACAATATTATTTGACTATATCTCCTGTGCTGTACTTTACATCCCCAGGACTATGTTTATAACTCATACCTGGCAATCTGTACTCTTAATTCTTTCATCTATTTTACCCAGTACCTGACAATCATCAATTTGTTCTCTCTACCTATGAGTTTGTTTCTGGTTTGTTTGTTTTTTGTTGTTGTTCATTTATTTTGTTTTTTAGATTCCACATATAAGCAAAATAATATGGTATTTGTCCTTTTCTGTCCAACTTATTTCACTTAGCATAATACCCCCAGGTTAATCCATGTTGTCGCAAGTAGTAAGATAGATTTTAAGGAGGCGATTGAGATGAGAAAAGCTTCATGTCAGAACAAACTTCCTGAAAGTGATATGAAAGGAAGATATGAGGGCATGAGCCTGAAAGCAGGGAGGCCAGTTTTTGAAGGAGTCTACATGAGAGTTGGTAAAAACTGACCTTGAGTAATGGTAATACGATTTGAGTTTTTGAGAAAGGCACAGCCGGGGAGGCAGAATGAACACATCTTGGGAAATAATTGGATGAGGGGTGTGAGTGACAGTCAAGGATGAATCCTCAGTTGGTGGTTAGTGTTATCAAATTATGCTAATCACTAAGTTAAGTAATAAAGGGAGAAGAGCAAGTTTGGTAGGAAAGATAATGAGTTCATTTCCAGACATGTTGAGTCAAATGATATGAATGGGCAGAAAGCAAGTTGACTTTAGTTCCAACCTATTTCTATTTTAGTGTTTCTTTACTGGATATAAAGCCTAAAAGTAAAGAAGATTAGGGAAAAAAGAAAGAGATCAGTGAAAGAGGAACTAGGATATAAGACCAAGCAATCATACTGCTATAAAATTTATGGCTGGCCATTCATTTCACAAATATTCACAAAACATGTACAACCCACAAGATAGTATTCTACATATCTCTCTTAGTGATCTTTATAATTGGATGAGGGGTATGAGTAACAGTCAGGGGTCAAGGATGAATCCAGTTCATGGGTTACAAAAAACAAAATGCAAAAGAAAAAGTACCCTTATAATAAACTACGTAAATGATCTAGTAGTCATACTCTTATCTAAATGTAAAAATTTCATCACCCATAGTGGGATATCCTGTCATGTTGTTTCTTGAGGTGACACAATATGAAATAAATAGCAGCATCTATGAAGCATTCTTGCCAAAAAAATTTACTTGAGTTTAATCAAGCCTTTATACTTAACTTTCAAATTATAAGTAATGTGGGGGAATTTAGGAATAAGTCCAGCAGCAACAAGAGGGGGGAAATCAGAAAAATTTAGAATGTGGAAATTCTAGAAGACACTGATCTGGTATTTTCAAAAAGTCAGTATCATGGGGGGACCTGGTGTGATTGTTCCAGATTAAGAGAAACTAGAAGACATTGCAAGCAAATGCAATGAGTGAACTTTGATTGGATTTAGTTAGAAGAAACTACAAAAAGTATTTTGGGGACAAGTAAGGAACTATTAATATGGACTGGAATATTAGATGATACAAGAGAGTTATGAGTGATTTTCTTAAGTGACAATGGCATTGAGGTTGATAGGAGAATGTCCTTATTTTTAGAAGAATCATGTTGAAGAATCTTAAAACTGCATTATTCAGAATCAGGAAAGCACACATCACAAGGAAGAGTTCAAAAGAGGGGGTTCAATACAGGGAACTGTTTTAAAAGGTGTTAAAAGGTCAAAAAAGGGATAAAGAAGCCATCCAAAGACTAACAAAAACAGAAACTGGCCCTAACTGGTTTAGCTCAGTAGATAGAGCATCAGCCTGTGGACTCAAGGGTTCCAGGTTCGATTCCAGTCAAGGGCATGTACCTTGGTTGCAGGCACATCCCCAGTTGAGGGTGTGCAGGAGGCAGCTAATCGATGTTTCTAACTCTCTATCCCTCTCCCTTCCTCCCTGTAAAAAATCAATAAAATATCTCAACAACAACAACAAAAAAAAACACCAAACAAACATAAACTGATTGCCACCCCTTGGGCCAGAGGAACAGAGTCCAGGAGCCAGGGCTGTCCATTGGGAAGTGTCAGGGATTCCCCAGTGGAAGCCTAGACGGTGGAAAAAGAGGCTCTTTAACTGAAATAATAAAAAAACACTGACAAAGACACTCCCCAAAGCACAGCAAGGGCAGTAGAAATATCCTGTCTTCTAACAGCCAGTCTCCAAAGATTGCTTCCCATTAATCAAAACCTAAACAGAAACTGGTTGCAAGGGAGCTTGGGAAATGTAGTTTTCAGGCACCACCCACTGAAATATAGAACAGTGCAGCAGAAGAACAGGAAATGGATCAAGTGGGCAGACTGGCCAGGAAAAAGCTGTCATGATGCTTGTAACTTATTTTCAAATACATACATATAAATGCAGATAAAGCAAAAATGATAAAGTGTTGAATCTAGGTGGGCTTATGGATGTTCATTGTATTATTTTTCAATTTTTCAGAATAAAAAGTTGGTGAAGCCCTGGTCAAGTAGCTCCGTTAGTTAGAGCATCATCCCCATATGCCAAGCTTGCAGGTTAGATCCCCAGTCAGGGAACATACAAGACTCAACTAATGAATGTATAAATAAGTGGAACAACAAATTGATGTCTCTCTCCCTCTCTCTCTCTCCCTCTCAAAATCAGTCAATAAAAATAGTTGGTGAAAAATCCATTTTAATACTCTATGAAAGAAACAATAAGAACCTGATTCAAGCTCATGACCATGGGAATGAAGAGAGGAAATATTCAAAATGAATTTGACAAAGTTTCTCATTAAACTCTTGTACCAAGATGGAAAATGTGGGCCAGAGCAACATTTATCATTTTTCCCCCATCACTACACATTTGAGAGTTGAGTTTTCTATTTGTCACTCTCCCAAGGACATATTCATTATTATTTCCATGTCAGCTATAATCCCTACCTTATTTATCACACTCAAAAAAGTTTGATAAGGTGGAAGTAAATGAGAGTGACTTTAATTTGGTGGTAATCTTTAATCTGCCCTAGTTTTTAAGAAACAAATTAGTTATGAAATACCTCGCAGTTGATTGCAACACTTCAGTATGTTGTGACATTGGAATTGAGAAACCTTCAGCTAAAAAATAGGATCATTATAAAACCACATACATGGTTGAGCATTTCTATCCAAAGTTGTTGATTAATGGATAGATGGCAATGTAGAGGGTGGCTCCACATGATGCACCAGAGAGGATAACTTAGTTTGACCCTGTCCAATTTTACATTTTTATCAATATCTTAAAAGAGATTTAGAAAACATTATATGATTATAATTGCTGATGACATTAAACTTAAGGTAAAAGTGAGTGCATCAGATGTCAGTTCAAGATCCACAGTGATCTGGATCAAACAGAGTGATGAACTAATAGAACCTGGTATCTAATAGAAACATGTGACCAGCCTTTTACTTGAGTCCAGAAAAGCTAACTCTTTATGAGATGTCTTGTATATACTTCTAGCAAGCTTGAGTTCATTTTCTAGTTCCGCCACTAATGATCTGTATAAACTTCAGCAAGTTACTTTATCTCCTCTTAACTGCCTCAGTTTCCACATCAGTAAATGGGAATAATAATACCTAACTGATAGTACTCTGAGTTGATGCATGTAAACTAATAGAATAGTCCCTGGCAGAGAGTAACAGAAAAGATGTTAGTTGTTGTTAGTGATCTGTGTGGGAGTGTTGGTAGCAATATTATCTAATAAATAGCTATGAAAAGGATTTAGTAATTAATATTACCTTGAATAGATTTCAGTTGTGGGACAGAGTTGTCAAAGGAGCCCATGTCATTTAAGGCTTTATTTCATTAGGACCCCACTTCCTGAAATGAGGCTGATGAAGTCATGATTTATTCTGCTCTGCTAAGGCTGTTACTAGAGCAGGGGGTTCAGATCGGGTGCCATAGTAACAAGCTATCATAAACAAATTGGAGTCTGCTCAACACAGAGCTATAATGCAGGAACTGTTGATAGAATTGGAGGTGTCAGTCTGTCTTTAGAAATTTAACGAGCTGTGGAATAGAATTTTGAACTTGTTTTGTGTGGCCGCCATTGGTTTCTCCAGAACCAATGAGTAAAAATTAGCATGACACAGATTCTGAGTCCACAAAATGAAAAGCTTCCTTGTGATCAGAGTTAAGAGAACTGCTTTGGGGTGTGCTAAACTCCCTGCCCCACAATGATCAGGCATCTGGGTGACCAGTTAGCAAGGGTATGATGGGATTCAAACCTCAGGTGGGTAATTGGATTAGGTGTTTTGTGAGACTGACCCATGGAAATGCTGAGATTTTATTCAATGTAATCTGTGGATTCCAGATTTGTTTTTAATTACATACTTAACTGCTTCCCAAACTGCTGGCTCTTAAGCTCTTATTGGGTTTTTTTAGGCCCTGGGCCAAAGGTCTGTACCTTTATTTCCCCACAACCAAATAGGTTAAAGTACTCAGTGTGTTCATTTTTTAGGACATGAAGTTGAAATGATTAAACAGGAAATATGCACTTAGCTCCTAATGTTAGCTGCCTCAAGACAAAATCAATTCCATTTCAAATGGAATACTATTGGAGAGCTATTTAGAAATCTGTTGATAGGAAAGAAATATTGAAGGTGAATGCAGCAAGGACAGGAAATGAGGAATTTAAAGATATCTTTAAGGCTAAAAGGTACTCAGTCTTTCCTGTTTTCAGAACCTTGAGGAAATGTTTTAAATGCTCTGCTCATTTGAAGCATAAATATGTTGGCTAACAGGCAATGACACCTGGATTTAGAACAAAAGTTTTCTCTGCTAGATCCTCTACAGAAATTCAGAATTTTGATGATGCTCATATTACTGACCAGATCTGGCTCCATTAACATATATGTAATGGGAAGGTGGGAGGGCGTGCGGGGGTGGGGGGGAAAGTCCCGCTAGTTATGACACCTTTACATGAATAAGCCGATTGCTGATATCCTACATGGCCTCAGTTTTCAATTGATAAGAATTCTTTTTAAGCCTGAGAAGTAACATTCACACATATGGAGCGGTGCCTCACTTCCTTCTCAATCACTGGCTCTGTTGCTTGGTCAATTCTGTTGGGAGGTTTATACCAAACATTATGAGTTTTTCAAGTTGGCACCACATGGCTGCACCTAGGTTTGTGGGTTTCATGAAATAACCAAAAAGTGTGTTCAGAATCAGTGACCTCCAATCAAAGATGAAGAGCTAAGATGAATATGTCAAATCTTTACCCTGTGTTAGGATTTCATGTTTTATCTACAGGTAAAAAAAGAGTCAAATATAAATTTCAAAGGCTTCTCTTGATTATATATATATAATCAGACTATTCTTTCCAAGTGTCGGAACATACCGATTTAATACAGCTTCCAGAAACCAGTAGTAAATGAAATTGAAACCCAGCAAAATGTTGTCTTGTAGTAGTTTAAAATCGGATGTTTTCACATGATAATTTGGATTCTTTGTTTTTCCAGCACTCACATTGTAAACCCAAAACTCTTGTTCCCCATATGCTGGACAAGATGTCCCAGCTTCCTGATTAGAAAGATGCCTTCAGGTCTAGGAATTGAGAAATGCTCCCTCCACTATCATATTAAGGATATGGGAACATTCTATTTTGTTTTGTTTTACTAGGAATTCCATCAAAGATGAGACAGAAACAATCAAAACTAAGAATACAGCAATATGGATGGATCTGGAGAGCATTGTGCTAAGCAAAATAAGTCAGTTGGAGAAAGATAAATATCACATGATCTCACTCATTTGTGGAATATAACGAACAACATAAACTAATGAACAAAAACAGATCCAGAGACAGAGAATCATTGATCAGACCGCGAAACCTCAGAGGGAAGGCAGGGGAGGGTGGGAGGAAGGGGTAGAGATCAACCAAAGGACTTGTATGCATGCATATAAACATAACTAGGGGGTGAGGGCATGAGCGGGGGGTGGGGGAATGGGAGGTTAAGGACACATATGTAATACCTAATCAATAAAGAAAAAAAAGAATACAGCAATACAAGTAGAAATAAGATAGTATATATCAATCTACTTTTTTAGAAATTTTATTTTCCTGAATAACATTCACACACAATCCTAAAATGTATTGGCCAGGATCTATTATAGCAAATAATTTCTTTGTGGCACTATTTTCTTTTCTTTTTTTTTTTTGGCTTAAAAAGTAAGAAACTTTATTGAAGACTTTTGGTTTGCATGCTTAAGGAATTAAAGTTTCAGAAGGTAGTCTCTTACAGTTTTTGCTTGATGTTATAGAATATAACCCTTGGTTTCATGAAGAAGGTACATTAGATCTTGAATGTGGAGTATGGTTGCAAACATCTCAGGTAGAAACTATAGTTTAACTTTAACCCTGCTGTTTGGCTTCTGTACTTATTTGCTTTGTTTAACAATAGAAAAGTTATTTTGATTTTCTGAATTGTATAAATCATCCCATTCGATTGAATACCTTATTGATTATAATGTGAATATCCCATTGATTGTGATCTTACTGGTTATCGTGTTGTGCCCAGATTTCAAGAT
>NW_006293001.1:1760839-1765245 GCF_000327345.1 Myotis davidii | reverse complement strand
TTCTTGTTGCGGCCCAGAGTGTGTGGGGGTTCCGCAGGGATGCAGAGGCATCTTTACTGCTCCCCTTCTACTCTTACCAACCGCCAGTGATGGTAGGGCATGGGCCTGACGCTCCAGCGCCAGCCATCTTCAGGGCTCCCGAGCAGGATACCAGGCTTTCTTCGTGGCATTTTTACTGGCTTCAAGTCTTTAGAGCTCAGACAGGGCTCTTTAAAACATGATACTCCAGTCAAAGTTTTCCATTAATAAAACCACTATTAGGAACCAGTCTTATTGTATCTATGCAAAGCCTGGTGTTTGCCATGACTTATTTAGCATTATGTGGCACTATTTTCAATGGGAAAATCTTTGGAAAAAAAATTTCAGATAAGTGAACAAGAATAAATAAATTCATCTAAATTTGGTTTTACCAACTGTATGTAATAACATCGGAAATTTTAGAGGCCACATTGAAAACTCTTATTACCTCTTTGAAACCCAGCTTATACCTTAAGATGAGAACATTTAGAGAAACAATTTCTATAATTCTGAAATGGGTGGTTAACAACTTTAGCCTTTTCTTTATACATCAGTGCATCAGCAGGTTTCTATGAAAACAAATTATGGATGTGGACAAAATGCAAAGGGCAAAATGAAGAAAAAGTCCCCCGAAACATTTTTCTACTCCCAGAAGATCCTCTGTAAAGTTCTAGCAAAACTTTTGCCTACTTCTTAATTTACCCTATGTTTGCCTATACTATCATCCAAATCTTTAAAAATATATATTTCATAGAGAATAACCTATTGTTCCCAAAGGTGACCAGCCATAAATTTTAAATTGCCTACTATTCTAGAGAAAATAAGGGTCTCTTAACTACCTCAGTCCTGTGTGATTTGCAATTGAGTGGACACTCAATAAATGTTTATGAAATAAATCAATGAAAAAAAAAGCCCTATGAGTAAAAGGGGTAGAAGGGAGAAAAGTGAAAATACTACTTTTTTGAGAGGCTAAAAAAGCCCCAAATTTTCAAAGAATATCATAAATGACTGTAATAATTAAAATAGGCAAAGAATTATCATAGCCCTACATCATTTTATTTGGTAGGTTTTCTGATTATCCTTTAAGCATATGCATACCAAGCAAATATTTAAAAGTTGCATAATCTTAGACAAGAAACTTCACCTCTCAGAGACTCAGTTTCTTCATCTGCAAAATGGAAATGACTAGAAAAGTTAAATTATGCATAAAGCACTTAGAACAGCGCCTGGCATACTTTAAGTATACAATAATTATTAGTTCAAATTGTGATTATGATTTTTATCCTCAGCAGATTCATTTGATGCAGAGAAAGTAATAAGAAATTCTTTTCAAAAGACTTTTAAAAATTAGATAATTTTGTAAAAAAGGTTTTGTATTAAACTCAAGGACATAATAATGGAAAAGGGAGGCAAGTTTTTCTTGTCCTTAAGAGCTAAGTCTATACAGCATTTAGCTTTTTACCTCTCATTGCATCTTATAAATTCTCTTGCAGTCCTAGGTCTGTGATAATAAAGATCTGTTTATGAAATGTATGAAAGGACCAATAGAACAAATTAATAATAGAGCAAACTCTCCCCACAACTTGAGTTGACCTCACCAAAATTTTGTTCATGTGGCTTTACTTTTATATACCTTTTTCAGCAACTTCAAGAATTTCTGTTCCATATAAGAGAATGCTGAGTCAGTCTCAGTAATGAAAAAAGGGGAACCCAGGAGCTAGAAATAGAAGAGGAAGGTAAAGTACGTGACAGAACTGGAGTAGAGAGTTTTGCAATAAAAGGTTTTTTACAGAAAAGGAAAGAATGTGGAGATAAAGTAGACCCCATGCTTAGAGCTACACCTGCATGTCTGCAGGAGGGCAAGAATGTGATACTAGTAAAAGGCTTTAGGCAGTTTTTCTGAGTTTTGGCATCAATAAAGGCTTTTGCCAACACTCATTGAGTCTTTTCAATTCACCACACAGATCCAATTATTTAATCCATGGCCACAGCAATGCAATTGAAGAGGCACTGTTAGCCTCATTCTATGGATGAAGATGCTGAGTCATAGAAAGTTTTTAAATGTGCCTGAGGTTACAGCTGTCAAAGGGCAAAGACAGGATTAAATCTGGGCATCTAGTCTGACTGTCAGCTTAAGTACTGTATGATACGGTATGTGAAAATCTGTATAATTCAGACTATGCCAAAACAGTTAAATAAAAGCTAAATAAAGGTTTCTGCTTCCCAAGGATTTCAGTTATTCTTTATCTCTGGGACCAGAATGAGGATACCATCAAAACTGAGTCAAAAATTAGAAAAGCATTGATTGTTTGAGAAAAAGACAAGAAACAGGAAAGAAAAACAAAAGAAGAGGAAGCCTCTTTGTGTAAAGGTTATCCACAGCAACAGCAAGCAAACTTAATAAGCTTCTTAATTGAAACTCTAAAGGAGGAAGATTCTAAAGATTTCCTTAAAATACCTTAAGGCAGTAATTGGAAATCAATTCCACGCACCACTCAGTTTATGCACTGTAGTTACCGTTTTCATCTGTCCAGGATCTATACTTGTCTTCTGAAAAGACCCCCCATGGTTTTCCATTGAGAAGTCACCCTCCATCTCAGGAGGAAGTTCTCATGAAAGTGACTCCATTTCCAACCTGGACCTATGACCAGTCTGGCCATTAAAAGATCTGCATCCCTCTGATCAATATGTATGGGAAGTCTGTCAGCAGTGGGATCTTCATTGAAATTACTGGGAAAGAGAAGGACTCTAGCCAGGGATTGCCAAACTGATGTGCTCTAGCCCTGGACCTGGTGGTGGCCATCTTTTTGCATTATCTGAAGAAGCCTCCCAGAAATGAAGACAATGCAGGGGACATCAGGCAAGGCAGAATGAGAGGGACACAGAGTCCTGAGGGTCTCATCTGGATCTCACTGAGAGAACCAACTTGACTTTTTAATTACGTAGGCCTTTTATTTTTTTAAAGTTAAGTCTGATTTGGCTTTCTGCCGCTTAGAGCAAACAGAATCCAGACTAACACACTAATATGAGGCATTTAAAATGCCCAATGATAGTCTCTTTAATTAGCCAGATACCTTTTCAATTTTAATTTCATGGTCACAGAAAAAAAAAAGTGTAAAATAATTGTTTCATGTAAAACCTTAATCCTCCAGCCTCTTTATTCCTTTAAGTTCTTTGCCTGTGAATTCTTCTTCTATGGTGTTTTTAGGAAATTAGACTTCTCATATTGGGTTCCAGAAGGTTAATACTGTAGTCCCCTATTACCTGTGGTTTCACTCTCTGTAGTTTCAGTTACCCATGGTCAACATGGTCCAAAAATATTAAATGAAAAATTCCAAACATAAAAAATTTATAAGGTTTAAATTGCACACTATTTTGAGTATCATCATAAAATTTTGTGCCATCCTATTCTGTCCTGTCTAGATGTAAATCTTCCCTTTGTCCAGTGTATCCACACTATGTATGTTCCCCACCTGTTAGTCACTTAGTAGCTGCCTCTGTTATCAGAACTACTGTGGTTGTATCCCACTGTTTGTGTTCAGGTAACTCTTATTTTATTTAGTAAGTAGTCCCAATGCACAAGATGTTGGTAACTCAGATGTGCCAAAGAGAAGTCATAAAGTGCTTCCTTTAATTGAAAAGGTGAGTATGATAAATAGGATATTTTGATAGAGAGACCATATTCACTTACTTTTATTGCAGTATATTGTTATAATTGTTCCATTTTGTTATTAGTTACTGCTGTTAATCTCTCACTCTGTTTAATTTATAAATTAAACGTTATTATTGGTATTATATAAAGAAAAAACATAGCATGCCTAGGGTTCGGTGCTACCTGTAAATTCAGGCGTCCACTGGGGAACATATCCCCCAAGGATAAAGGGGGACTCCTGCACTGTGCTGGTTTTTAAGTTTTTGTCTCTCAGTACCAAACCTGTGAATCTTTGGAATCAAAGGAAACTATATACCATAATTGCAGGTGCTTCTTTGACCCATTTACCAAATAACTTGTAAGGCTCAAGTTTTGAGTGGGCTCAGAACAAGAAAAGACTCTGTAAGCACATCCATTCTGCAATACAAGCAGCTCTGTCTCTTGGACTTTAGAAGAAAAGACTAGTAGAAGTGGACTCATTTCACCCAAGACTGTCAGAAAAAGACCCTCCAGATGCCAAAAAAAAATCTCTGATTACCTCTCACTTCTTTGAATATTTTGGGTTTGAAACTCTTGGTTATTTTCTTCTCCCTTAATTGATTTAAGGTTCTAGATAGCTCACCTAGACATGGACACCATAATCATCCCATATTAAATATTAGACATGTTAAGATATTATTTAGTTTAACTCTTGTGAATTCATGTCTCTCATTCTCGAGGAGAAGGTGAAAACAAC